>NC_056737.1:412031582-412101582 GCF_019279795.1 Protopterus annectens | reverse complement strand
CCACATGTAAAGCAAGGAAGCATAGTTTAGCAGATGTCATGAACCAGGGAAATAACATCAGCATCTATGACTCAAATTTCTCTACTCATTCATCTCTGATAAAAATCAGACATCACCCATTTTTACCACTATGGACCACCACTGCCAAAGAGTGAAATGCTGGCAACCTGTTCACATGACTATTCACTTGACTAGGTCTTTTAATAAGCCTATTGCTTATCAATTCTTTCTACTTCTGCCCTCTGAGCAGATATATTCTCCTGCACAGAAGTATGGCCTTTTTTAATTAATATAATGACTCTGTCACTACATAAAGAAACGGTAATGCATGTAAACAGCATTTAACTATTTATTTGTTTAGTTTTTGATTGGGTTTGCCCCATTAGGCTTGTTGCCTATTTCAGGGGAGATCCAATTTGATATTTGCATCATCATCATCATCATCATCATCAACCCCCTACTTCCCATTTTCTACGCGGGGTCGGAATATTGTGTCAACTGTCGCCATCTATTCATTGCTATTCGCCTGCCTTCTTTGACACTCATGCCTGACTGTCACAGGTTTCTCTCACACAATCCACCCACCTCTTTGCTGAATGCCCTCATTTCCTCTTGCCTGCTCCAAATCTTCTTCACCAGATTGTCTTCTATTTTTCTGTGCATGTGCCCAAACCACTGTAATCTGTTCTCTTTGACCTCTTCTGCAATTGGTGTTACTTTGGCTTCTGCTCTTATGTCCTCCTTCCACCTATATCAGGCACTTCATCTCCATCACCTCTAGCTTACTCAGCTGCTCTGCCTTTACTGCCCCTGCCCAGATTTCTGTACCACACATTAGTAGTACTGGCTACACCACTATTTTGTGCACCTTTACTTTCAGTTTCTTTGGCATTCTTCTGTCATATACTATATCTGACACTCTGTGTCAGTTGTCTGTAGCCACTCTGATTCTAACTTTGACCTCCTCCTTCAGATTTCCCTTCTCCTCAAACACCCCTACACGATATTTGAAGCTGTTAACCTGCTCCACTATTTTCCCTTCCATCTCAATTCTCAGCTTCTTCTGATTTTTACATTTGCTGCTATTACAACTGCCTTAGCTGAACTCAGTTTTATTCCATGTGCCTTTAGTTTTGAATTCCATTCTCCTACCCTTTGCTGATGTTCTTGCTCACGGTCTGATTGTAATGTTATATTGTCTGCATACAGCACCTTTGTTGATCTGTCCCTTCTTACCTGTTTGCTAATATAGTCCATCACCAGTATGAACAGCATTTTGTTCAGAGATTAACCCTGATGCACACCCACTTCCCATTGGGAGTTCCTCTGTGAGACTGAACACTGTTCGTACTTGAGTCATTGGGTTCTTCTACAGAGTTTACTAATTCTAACAATTTTTCTGGTACTTCGAACTACTCTATGACTGCCCAAATCAGCTTTCTTGGGATCCTGTCATATGCTTTCTCCAAGTCTAGGAATACCCAGTTGGATTCTTTCTTCATCTCTACCTTCCTCTAAACTATCTGTCTAACTGCAAACATTGGATCATTTGTGCTGCACCCTGATTTGAATCCAAACTGCTCATCTCCCATCTTACTTTCAACTACTCTGCATATTAGTTTATCAATCATCCTCTCCAGAACTTTCTTGCAATGTGACAGGAGTTTGATACCTCTGTATTGCCCACAGTTGAGAATGTCCCCTTTTTCTTAAACACTGGCACTAGTATGCTTATTCTCCAGTCATCTGGGATATGTCTCTCTCTCTACACTGCTATGAGTTCCCTCAGGAGCCATTTCTCCCCATCTCACCCAACATCTTTATCATATCTACTGTGACCTCATCTGAGCCTGCTGCTTACTCTGACTTTATTTTCCTTACTGTCCTTACTACTACTACGGTGGGGCCTCTTCGTTCTCATCATAGGCTGTGTCAATACAGCTTATGTAGGGCTTTCTTTATACAGAAGCTACTGAAAATACTCCTTCGATCTGCCTTTGATGTCCTGTGGACTGATGACCAGATTGTTGTTGGCATCACTTATGAAGGGTGCCTGATTATCTTCTTTATTTTTCCATTTTTGACTTGCAGCCTAATGGATCTTATTTGTGCCATCTTCTGAGTCACTTTACAGAAGGTGGTAGAATACCTGTGATGCCTTTTTCTTTGCTATTGCAACTCTTTTCTTAGCCTTTTTGCTAGCCAGCCAGTATTCCTTCCTAATCTGATCCATACTGTCTACCTCCCACTTTCTCCTGCACTCCTTCTTTCTTTTGATGACTTTCTGGACCTCTGTATCCCACCAGCAGCTTTCCTATGTACCTTATTTCTATACCTGGCTCGGCTGCATATCTGTTCTGTAGTCCTCACACATGCTCTGCCATTCAGCAACTCTACCTATTTCCTTTTCTTCTTGAGGTGCTAGAGTCCTGAGTAATTCCTTGAACTGTTGTGCTTTCTCTCCGGTCAACTTTCAGGTCTTCACCCTGGTCTCTGTTGACTTTGGAGCCTTCTCTGGTCATGAATTGCAGCTGATGGTAGCAACCAGTGGTTTACAGTGTCAGCTTACAGTTTCACTGGAGATAACTTTGTAGTCACTGATTCTGCCCCAGTGTCCACTCCTTACTAGGAGAAAGTCTACCTGAGTTTCATGCTGGTCTCTCTTGTATGTAATCTTGTGATTGCCTCTATTCCTGAAGCATGTGCTGGCTACTATCAAGCCATTTAACAGGCAAAAGTCTAGAATGGTGTCTCCTTCTTTATTCCTGTTGCCCGCACCCTATGGAAGACAGTACTCACATCTTGTTCTGTCTCTATCGATATATGCCTTCAGGTCACTCAATATCATCACCAATTACTGTTGTCCTTCTTTATCTAGTAGGTCCTGCAACTTCTACCTGAATGCACTGTTTTTCTTACTATCACAATGCTGCTGTGGCGCATATGCTGAGATTATGAATACTACCCTGTCATTAGGCTGGAATCTGATTGCTATGAGTCGATCACTAATTCTGGTGACATCCCTCACTGCCTCTGAAGCCTCTCCCTCACCACAGTTCCAACACCATTTCTAGCCAGTCTCTAGACTCTGGATCCCAAGACAAGTGAGCTTGCTGCACTGCCCTTCTATCTTGTCTCCTGGAAATTGTTAGTTCATATTTGTAGGTTGATTAGTTTTACGCCAGTTTTCACTCAACAGAGATATCCCAGGTAACTCAAGCTGGGTAACTGGACACCAGCCGGCCAGTATCTTATTAAGTCAGGGATGTTGGGCTTTATGCTTGTCACAGTCTGGCCAATAGGGATGCATACACCCATCATTTTCATGTGTCTCTGGTGTAAGTCAGAGTGGGCCAGGTCCTCAACACACTTGTCACCAGCAAATACCATGGCCATTTGGCAACATTAGTCAACATGACCGAATCACCCAGAGCCATATTTTACACCATTGACTGGCTGGCCCTGCCATGGTGTGCAGTCTGTGATCTGTGTTCTCCTATCTTGTGGATAATCTACACATACTTCCCCCTACAGAGCACCATGTGGAGTTAAATTCAACACATTTTAGTTAGCTTATATAGTGAATCTAACAGTCCATAAGTTTATGTTTTGTTAATAAACTATTTAAATGCCACCACAAGTATCTGTTTACACTTGGGTGGTAGAAGCTACTATTTGCATATGTGCAATATATGCTTATGCCCCTCTGATTCTTGGGGAAGATGACAGCAATCTGCATCAAGAGCATTGATCAGTATCAGACCTAAGTTGCAGGCAGGTGTAAGCTTCTCATGATGTCATCTAATATCCCTGACCCTGATTGTCTCCTTCTCTTGAAAATAAGGTTTTATGGCAAATAGTTGAGGATTGCAGTCACTCATATGCATGCTTGCAAAAGCAGACTACAGATCTGCATTTAATCAAAGTGGACAGCTGAATTTCTTATTTTAAGCTTAAAAAGTCAGTGTTCCTCAATGTTACAAGGTCTGTCATAAATTAGTTCACCCGTTCCTAAGTTTTTTTTAACTATAGTCCATGGCAAACCTCTCATTTGTCTCTGATTTTGACTCATTTTTGCTCTTTTCCTTATAAAATGTTTGATTTTCTTGTAAATCACCAAAGATTACAGTCAGTTAGTGATGACAGACAGAGTTTCTGAATTCTTATTGTTCCAAATGTGGTAATTATCTGGGATATAATAATGTATTTTTGGCATTTAATTTCACTCCATAATTTTGGCACCAATTATTTATTTGGGGCAAACATTCCTACAGAGTGGCTAAGTCATTTGGGGATTCAATGACTTCTCCTAGCTTGCAGTCATCTGCAGATTTAGTCAGCCAGAGCCCTGTGGTATTGGCCTTTACTTCTGAAAAGAATAAGCCAAACAGGAATCATGCTATGAGCTTACTAGCTGACGCTTTTTAGTGTTACATATTTTGCACATATGTAATACATTATAAGAGGCAGTAGTCTATATTGTGGAGATGAAAGACTGAGAGCTATGGGTAAGAAGAGAACCAAAAAGCATGGCCCACATTTTTAACATGATGTGGGGAGTGAGCAATGGAAGTACATGCTAATGCAAAATCTGTACTTCTAGCAACTTTAAAGCTCATAAAAGTCAATAATTAAAATCCATTCCTACTTTTGGGGACTTTGTACTTTACTTTTTGGCTTTGTCCTTGATTGAGTGAGTTTTTTTTTGTTTTTTGTTTAATCCCTGTTAGACGTGGTATTCAGATCAAAACAAAGTGGCTTTAATTGCTCAGTGAGGACAGCAGTGACTGTTTCTGGTTGAAAGTGTTTCCTCAGTTAAGTGTTTGGTTTTGCAGGACTAGTTTAGTATGTATCAGTGGTATGAAAGAAATTGGAATACTTGTGGTTATTAATTTGTGTGAAACAAAGTTGAAATTACTTTGCTCTCAGCTGTCCCTGATTGCTGGGCTAAGAGGCTGAGAGGCACTTTTCTCATATATTTTTTTTTTATTTAGGTTGACGTGTAATTACTATCCTACTGGCCTCAAAGAAGCCTTTTTTGGCTAGCCATGTATTCCATTATATAAATTTCAGGATAAATTACCCAGTGGTGTATAGTTGTGTTTATTTGACACAGCATTTGCAAGACAATTTTCAACTTCCCATTCATTTCTCAAGGTTACATTTGAATAGAGTGAGGTACATGGATGGGAAGCCTGTTCCAAAGCAAGGGCTGTCTCTGAGACACATATCTGATCTCTCCTACCTGTTCTGATTATGTTACAAATGAGGTTTAAGTCCTTGGGCTGGGTATTTCTAATGCTGTTAGGCTTGTTGATGTACAGCATGTCCCTCAGTACTGGATCAGATGATCCTTATAAGCCAGGCATAGCTCACATTTCAGTAGTCTGTAGGAGACCAAGTGTAAAGATAAGGCTTTGAGGTGGTCTATGTATTCCACATGGTTTACGCCCTGTATTTACTTTGTAAGGAACATATTTGTGTGCTCAAATTGTTGTATATGCTTGATAAAGTACATGCAAAAGGGATCACTGTTCTCAATGACTAGTCTAATGATGGCTGATTACAGGGGGATAATGATATCTTTGGATCTGGTTCTCTTAACCGCGTTAATGAGTTGCACGATATATAATGATTTCCTTACAACATTAGACACATGGCGTTCAAAGGGCAGGTAACTAACTACATATTTCCAAGTCCCTAACCACTGAGTCTGCTCTTAGGGGTGTATTGTCTATGTGGTAATTCCCAAGGAAGGCCAATTTTCCAAAAGATACACATATGCATTTTTTGGTATTTAGTTTGTCTTTGGGGGACTTTATAATTACACTGAGCTTGCAGTCATCAAATATGACTCCACAAGTACTATTTTACTTGATCATTTTCCTGATATGTTTTGTTCATTCAATAATTTTATCTCAGTTTTAGCATTCCTGAATTTACCTCCTATCATTCTTTTTATAGGATGCACCTGTAAATGGACATGTATCAGCTTTGTTTACCTTTACTCATAAACAACTGATGAGGAAAGATTAATCAATGACTCCACTACGAGATTGCTAAATAATGGAACAGCAGCAGTGATAGATGTCCGCAGCATGAAAACATAACCCAATACTATGTGGTACATATGAAAAACGTAGTTCTGTTAGTCATCCATGGGACAAAATCATCATGAGCCAAGAGGCTATGATAGACAGCTGCAGAGTGAATATCTGGGTACTTGGAAGTGCAAACCATGGTAGCTGTACCTGCAAGGGCCTGTTATATTTGTAAACTGTACATCATAAAAACAGTTTTAATACACAGACAGAAGAATGCACTTCATTTTACTCAGAGTTTCTCTTGAAGAATTTGATAAAAGTTAACAGAGGTGTTTTATTGCATTTTGTGTTTTTATTTAACCCTCTTCTCTACAGAAGACCTAACGTTAGCTGTAACAAAATATTCAAGATATTCAGCTGGCTAGACTTTCTGATTATATGGGATATGACAAATAAGAAGTCCCTTCAGAGCCTTAATGCAGCTTTTTTTTCTTTTTGACATAATGCCAAACTGATTTACTCAGTCTATGAATACAGAACTTAAAGATAAAGTATTTAACATATAAGTCATTAAAGATGTGGGTGTGCCTAGCAGCATTTTTTCACTTATTTGATGATATTTCAAATGCAACATTCAATGCCATGAATATAAAGGACTGAATAAAGTGACGTGTTAACATTTGACATCAAGCAATCAAGAAATCAATGTTTTTCTAAAATATATGCAGTACTATATGACCATAATCAGAGATGGTAAATGATACAAAGAAAATAAATCAAATCAGTAAACCAAGGTAACCTTACCCATTGTGCAGTCCTGCCATGCAGATGCAGTCTGCAGAAAGAGCAGCTAACCAACACCCCTGCAATGGCACAAGCAAAAACTAACCACTTAGCTGAAGAAACCAATTGTATTAATTTATGAAACAAACAATGAAGAATCAGTTTTAACAATACTGCCAGAGAAACAAGTCCAGGCTCTGTTACAAGTCAACCCAGCAAATTAATCTAGGATCGTGGGAGATATGATCTAAAATGTGTAACTAATATCTCTGCTAATGCATAATATATAAATAAAACATCAAGAGGCCAGTAACACTCTAAAATAATAAAAAAGGACAGAAATAAAGACTAGTTTTTGACAGGGAGATCTTAATGACACACATTTTAGAGCAATGAAAAATGTATATACATCTACCCAAATAGTTGCATTTCTAATAAAGAATAGCATTCTTTGCTTTGAGGAGTCCATTCTTTAAAACAGCAATTGTTAACAACTGCAAGCATAAACATTCATATTCTGATTAATTAAAATAAGTTCTCTGAATCAATGTAACAGTTGCAGGATATATCACTGCTATTATACATTGAATACAAAAATATTTTATATTAACTTGCTTGTCAACAAGGTCACTTTTCATACAGAAACACTTCATGCATGCTAACCAGCCTACTTTACACGCCAGGATTCCTAAAGGCATCACTTGTAGAAAGATGAGTGCATTTAACCTCCCTTTCTACAGCTTTACGGGTGTCCATCACCTGAATATTTTGCCTCACTATACATCTGAGTAATGCAACCTACCAGGAAAAAAGGAAAGAAAAAACAAAACATATGTTTCTCTCGTAGTGCTTCAGTTTTCATCACTTCTCATTTCTATACAGGAGACCCAGGGTGAGCCATATTGTTCTTTATGAATCCTTTCAGGCATTCTTAATGAAAGTAGTCACCTGTGGATTGCTAGTGCTCATATAAATGACATAAATATCAGCTACCTGATGACTACTGCAATCAAATTTTTACACTTAAGTGGTACTTTCCTATTAGCCAATTTTGGAATTTAGTCTTTTATGCTATTATTTTATAACCACTACAACAACTTTTTGCATTACTGATTCACTGAATCTGAATTCATCATAGATGATCTACTAATGCAAAATTTATAAAAAACTGACAAGCCAAACCAATATACTCTACAGGGGGCGAGGAAACAACATGCTTCCATGAAGACAGATGTAGACTAATGCAGTATTGTAAAT
Organism: Protopterus annectens; assembly: GCF_019279795.1. Taxonomy (NCBI): domain Eukaryota; kingdom Metazoa; phylum Chordata; order Ceratodontiformes; family Protopteridae; genus Protopterus; species Protopterus annectens. The sequence goes on along the minus strand of NC_056737.1, from coordinate 412,093,498 downwards.
TACATAATAAATAAGACACTGCTGCACTGTGCAGTACTGTAAACTTTATTACAATATAAGAAATTGCTACATCTAGGAGAAAAGCGTAATGTATGGAGCAGTTGTCAAAAATATGTTTTCATCTGTGAACAGTATTTTCTCAGGAGTGGCTGAGACGTAAGTTCATATTGGTGATACTAACTTTTAAAATGCGTTGTATTATCACTTTCACTTCTTGTAACTCCAACATGGGCCCTAGATAATATTGGAAGAAGGTATGACCATATGTCAGGTGTACTGTTTACTTAAGCTGATAAAAAATAAAACTGACATTAGTATTTGGATTGTATGCATGTTCATTCCCTTGTAAAATGACAAGATAGAAACTTTTAATGCACTGTATCAACTTTTTACATGTAACCCAAAAATGTCAAGGAAAAGTTGCAAAAGTAATGATCCTGGAGGTTTATGCAGTGAATAATCTACACAACACTTCTCTTAGAAGCCTTGCCAAAGTTAAAATGCTGTATATAAAATCAGGACTAAAATGACTTATTCAACAGTCTTTTTCTAAGTCTGTGAAGTAACACTCAAGCAGTTGTACAGGGAAAAGAAAACCCTTTAAAGAAGAAAGAAATGTTTGTTTTCTAAATTCTGCCTTAGATCTTTATGTAGTTTAGGGCGTACAAGCTGAAAACAACTGATCTGAAATTTCATAAATATTAAAACGCTACAATTGACTGTGAACCTGGCAGGACTACCATTGTTTACCTATAATGCTATTATCCGAATAAAAAGGCAATGATTAAAAATTTCAAAAAGAAATGAAGTTGGGGGGAACAAAAACTAAGAGAACATAACTATACCTCACATTAAGGTCATTGCATAAAGTTCAACAAGCAGACAAAATAAAGATGAAGTAATACCAGAAATGTTTTAAATGACCATACAAGGATTTAGCATAATTACTTTATATTCATTCTATCTGAATGTAGATTAAATTGAACACATTTGTCAATTAAGTCCTTCTCCAATAAATAAATAAATAAATAAATAAATAAACATAATTGTAATTATTTCAAGGTGGTCAACATTTATTAGATTTTTCAGCAACTAAACTGCCCAAAGCTATACATGAAACATGAGAATAAGTGAGTCTGAGTGTTGCCCTGCTCTAAGTGACTGAATAGGTTCTAGCTCACTTGTGACCCTGAAGTAGATTTAGAGACTAATCAGAGAATGGAGTAATGTGATGTATCTTTTTTCTCCATGTATTTTTTTTATATTGCATTATTTTGCTTTACATCAGATGTTAAATAAAACTAATATGAAATGTGATGGTATGGAAGGAAATGCTGTGAATTACTACTAGAAAAACGTGTGGGTTTTAAATTATAGTTGTTAACACTGTTTCCTGCTGATGGTTCTTGACAACTATCCAGAGTGAACCAATTATTTTATTTAATTAATGCTCTTATTTAAACTACTGAATAGTGCTTCCACATTTTTGTTTGATTGTTCCCCTGTACTGAAACAGTCTTGTCTAACACTTTGTTTTATTCCTACATGTAAAGAGGCTTTTTTCTTTCTTTTTTGCCCTAGGTCAAATTAAAGCTTTTGGTGATGATATATTCATTCTCTTCTTTTGGGTTTTTTTGGTCTTTTCACATTCAATTTTGTTTATTTTATATACTTGTTTGCTCTTGTGATTGCCAGATGAGAGAGTTAGTCCAAAGAATTTAACAGAAAATTACAACAAATCCCAGCTGCTGATCCAGTTTGAAGGAAGCCCATTCTCTACCCATGGGGCCAAATAAAGGACTTTTTAGAGTGACTACTCCATTCTTAAGAGAATTTAAGATACAGTATGCTGCCTTAACTGCACGAGAATGGCACAAACGCCAAATAAAAGGCTTAATGATAAGTGGAAAGGGAAGCAAAATAGATTTTTATGCAATGTTGTTATTCTTTTTTTGACTTTTCCCAGTTAGGGGTTGCCACAGCGGAACTCCGGTCCGCTAATGGTTGGCAATAGATTTTTATGGTGCCGAGGTGCCAGCCCAACGTCCAACTTTCAATGAAGGCACACACATTCACACATGTCTTTCAACTGCCACTCGACCGTGGGTAGGACATGCAGACTCCACACAGAAGGTGCTCCAGCTGAGAAACGGACGGGAGAACCTCTTGCTGTGAGGCAACAATGCTACCGCTGCACCACTGCAACTTCATAGATTTTTATGCAATAAGAAACCTTTTTCTTAGCTTAAGAGAGAGGCATTGGTGCTTCCTTGAATCAAATGGTAAAACCAATTGTCACACCATGTTAAGTGAGTTTTGCAGTAGTTCGTTACAGTGTGTTGAGAAGTGAGCAGGCATAAGGAGGGTATATTCTATTTTACAAATTATAGTACCAAAATCCAGTAGCACCACCAAGGAATGCTCCAGTACACAAATAGAAGAACACAAAAAAGGAGTGTAACACCTTAGACATAAAACTGGAACTTTACTACAACAAAAACAAGAACAGGATAAGTGCTTTCGGCATGTGCCTTCCCCAGATCCTGAAAACAATTCCTACACACAACTATTTAAGAACCAGCTAACCAATCTAGTTAAAAGGCAATTAAGCAATTAAAAAATGAGGCAATGAAACATAGCCACACTTACTCCCCATTTGCATAGTGCACTTGTAACAAAAACATGTTTTAAAATAACTTAGATCCAAGCTTAAAACAAAACTACATTTTGTTAAATACAATCAGCATAGCATATTAAAACTTATAGTAAATAAATAAAACACTGCTGTCATAACAATTAGACAGCTTTTGAATCTGTTAAAAACTCAGAGCTCATACTGTTAACATGGCAGGTTCACAACCATAATACTGAAGAAGCAACAGTCACAGCCTGATTAAAAAATGAGGCAATGAAACATAGCAATACTTACTCCCCATTTGCATAGTGCACTTGTAACAAAAACATGTTTTAAAATAACTTAGATCCAAGCTTAGAACAAAACTACATTTTGTTAAAGACAATCAGCATTGCATGCTAAAACCTATAGTAAATAAATAAAATACTGCTGTCATAACTATTACAGAGCTTGTAAATCTGTTAAAACTCAGAGCTCGTAATGTTAACATATCAGGTTCACAACCATAATATTAAAGAAGCAACAGTCACAGCCTGATATACAACAAACAAATAACTATTGAATAAAAGTCTGATGAACACTCAGAATTCATACTATGAACAAAATAGATACAAAACTCACCCAGAATGAAAGCATGCATAAACACCTATTCTAAAGAAAGTGTACAGAAGGAATATTACAAAGCTGACACCTGTAACAAAGACGGATAGGAAGTAAAAAATAAAAAATATATATAATGAGCTTCCTTAATGGCAAAAAGTCTATCTTCATTCCTTCAGGAACAGTTTAAGTGGAACAACACCATTAAGCCCTGGGAAACAATCAGCCCTTAAGTCCATTATCCATTTAGATTCTTCCATTTCCATTTGATTTGTTACATCCCCTTCTCTTATAGTTGGACGAACCATTGCAAGGACCATAAATCTAAATGTATGGGTGGCATTATCTTGAATATGAGCATGCAACGCATTCGTAACAACCTTAATGTGTATATCAGATTGGTACTTAAAGATTCTTTCTTTTAGCATCCTATTAGTTTTGCCTACATAGAAACATGGGCAAAAAGTACAGGTAGCAACATATACCACATTCTTACTATTACAGTTGGCATTTCCAAAAAACTGGTATGTCCTTCCTGTAACTGGATGTGTAAAAACATTACTGGTATTGATAACAGTACAGGCTTTGCAACTGCCACATTTCCGTGTGCCAGAACATGTATGTTCATTCCTTTTGGCTTTGCAGCTTTTATTGCAAAGAAACCTCTTTAGATTTTTCTTGTTCTTAAAACTAAAATGAGGTGTAGTCCCTACTATTTCTTTCAGTCTATTGTCAGATGTTAACACAGGCCAGTATTTTTTGATTATTCCACATATTGTAGAATTATCACTACTGTAAGTAAGGCTGACCCTCATGGTCCCCTGCCCTACATTAGGACGTATTATATTGTCTTTCATCACTTCACTTGTCATTCCATTGATATACTGTTGAGAGTAGTAGGGTCTACCCTTATTCTTTCTGAGATCTCTTGCATGATCTATTGTTATTCCTTCTCTGACTGGCCTATAACCACGATCCTTGAAACCTTGTAACAGTTTATTGCTTTCCATGAGAAAGGTAGCATCCTGAGTACAAAGCCTGGACACTCGAGTGACTCGGTTGTCAATCACATTGCGGAAAATATGCCTCGGGTGCATACTGGAAAAATGCGCCATATGGTTCCGCCACAGAGGTTTCCGATACAGCATAGTATTTATCCCTTTAATAGGATCCAATAGGATCTTGACATCCAGAAATTCAATATTTGTTCTGGACATCTTAACCTCGAACTTTAGAAACAAAGTAGTCTGTGTTAAAACATCCACAAAATTTTGGACTTCTTCCTCACTTCCAGCCCATAGAATCATAATGTCATCCACAAATCTATTATAGAGGAGCACATTCCTTTCCTGAGTTTACATTCAGTGCCCATAGCTCTTCCCACCGAGCCAGCATGAGATTGGCATAGCTATTCACGCAGGGGGTACCCATAGCTACCCCCCACTTCTGCCAGTAGTAGCTATCTCCATAAACAAATGAATTGTTCTCTGGCACCAGTTTCAATAGGCTGCAGACAACATAAGAGTCTAATTTCCTTTCTCTATACAAATCTCTTATGGCTTCAACACCATATGAGTTAGGAATTGATGTAAACAAACTATGAACATACATAGTGACTAATAACAAATGGGAGAAGTCATAGATGTTAGTAGTGGCTTCCTGTAAATGCTGTAGGAACTGTGCCGTATCTTTTACTATGTTCTTGTAATCACTCAATAGCTTTTTCAGCTCATTTTCCAAAAAGACTGAAAGGGGTTCCATTGACCATCCTCGGCCTGCCACTATGGGACACATGGGTGATTTAGAGCTGTTTTTATGGATTTTTGGCAGTCCATTGATGATAGGTATGACATTATGTTCAACTATGAAAAACTCATATAGTTCCTTTGTTATACTCCTGTTCATAAGCATCTCATAAAGTGCATCTTCTATCCTCCTTTTCATCACAACAGCTTCTTTCTTCATAATTCTTAAGTATGTTGCTTGATCACTGAGCATATCCAACATACTTTCATTATAATGATCCATACTCATCACCACCACAGCTCCTCCTTTGTTAACTGGTCTAATAGTTATATCCTCTCTGGTTTGTAGTTCTTTTAAAGCATCCAATTCTTTTTTGGTCAAATTCTGATAGTGTTTACCTTTGCCATCTGTTCTAATTTTGGCTAGTTCCTGCTCACATAAGCGCATAAAAATCTCAACCATAGGATGGCTTACTGGAACAAACGTGCTAGGCTTCCTAGGTGGTCTTTCAGAGTCATGATCAGATCTAACATTGGACCCAAAAATATGATTTAATGTCACATTACATCCAAAACACTTTATATCAGTCATAAACTCATGCAGCGCTGAATGTAAAGCTGGTATAAAATGTAATCCTTTCTCAAGTAGAGTAACAAACTCTTTTTTCAGAATACTATTCGAGATATTAACAACTAAGGATTACACCACAGAATTTTCCTTCTCTTCCTTTCTCTGCTTGTAGGTCTGCCTACACGTGGCTCCTTCACATGTATTAAAAAAGGAAGTTGCTGTTCAATAGGTAGATGTATTGATCCTTTCTTGCGTACGGCTCCTGATTGTATAGTGGGCATAGAGGATAATTCATTCATACAAGTAGGATTAGGAACATTTGTTGTATTGTTAACTTGCTCCATGGGAACCTCGAGGGTTTCTTCAGTCAAACATTCTATATCATCATTTTGAGCACACACACTCCCATTTGTTACATTTATATCAGTATGGGCTCCATTCACTTGATGAACCTCAGCTCTAACTGTCATTTCATGGTGCGTTTCATCTCGCCTCTTATGCATCTGGTTGGCTGCAGTGACCTCATTCTCACTCCTCTTGTCATCCTGCCTAAGGGCTCTAGGCCATTCAAAAAGGTGGCCTTGTTTAATATCATTATAATCCCTTAGTAACTTCTGGCTCTTCTGTTCCTTCAATTTCACTTCATAGGCTGCTAGTTTGTCTTGCAAGTTCTCCAACCTATGCAAATTAGCTTCAGACAAATCTACAGATTCTAGCTTATTTTGTTTACTTTCAATAACTTTATTAATCTCTTTTTCTTGTGGCCTAAAAAAGTCAATAAGTAGCTTCATGTAACTGAAGCTAGTGTGGATGCTACCATTTAGCTAACAATTCCAGGTAGGTATTTCCGTAGCTAGGCATACATTTAACTCTTAGTCCATTGGGAATCAGCTGGTGATGAAGGCACGTCTCCATATGGAAGCATTGCCATTGCAAACGCTTTAAGCGACAGGCTGCATTCTCCACTGTTTTGAATATTTCTTCAAAACCTAAGTCATCTGTTGACTCAACGAGTATCAATAACTTTGTACTGTCCAAATTAAGCTTCAGAAGAGCGTTAACATTGCTTGTAGTTATATCAGTCACTACCCTCTTAGTGACTGAATCAGCAGAATACTGGTTGCTGGATAAATCCATTGTTCAGTCTATGTGTGTTGTTACAGATAAAAACAAGAAAACAGTACCAAAATCCAGTAGCACCACCAAGGAACCCTCCAGTACACAAATTAGAAGAAAACAAAAAAGGAGCGTAACACCATAGACATAAAACTGGAACTTTAATACAACAAAAACAAGAACAGGATAAGCGATAAGCCTTTTAACGAGATTGGTTAGCTGGTTCTTAAATAGTTATGTGTAGGAATTGTTTTCAGGATCTGAGGAAGGCACATGCCGAAAGCGCTTATCCTGTTCTTGTTTTTGTTGTATTAAAGTTCCAGTTTAATGTCTATGGTGTTACGCTCCTTTTTTGTTTTCTTCTATTTTACAAATTATAACATTTTTCACTGTGGGGCAGTGCCCTACTAGTATAAGAAGTCACCTATGCTTGTAGCACATTACCAAAGGTACAAGGACCTTATGAATGGTTATTTCAATATGGCAGTGGCAGGATAGATCCAATTCCTGTTGCATACTCCAGTACTTAAAGTCAATGACATGCCCATCTAGCAATCACAAGTAATTGTGCAGGAAATGAGTGGTGGCTTTGGCTAGCCCTTGTGAAGTCACAAAAGATATTACTTAAGTTTTGTTGGTGTTTACACCAAGTTCAATACTTTTAAACCAATGGCAAGCTCTCCTAAAATCCTCTTAGACAGCTCATTACACAGTGTCAGTATTTCCTGCCTTAACTAGCAAGGCACTGGCAGAATTCAGAGTTCCCCATAAGCTACCCACAGTAAAACTGAGCTCCATATTATATACAATAAACAGGATAGTTCCCAGCACTGATCCTCAAGATGCTTGAGAAATAAAGTTTGCAGAGTCTAATAAAATGGTACACACTTTGACAGTTTTAGTCTCTAAGTTTTATCTTTTTTATCTTATTTGCTTACTGAAGAATTTGTATGTAGAACAAGAAGTAACAGTTACAACTCAACATGGAGTAGCTGACTTGTTCAAGATTGAGAAAATAGTATTCAAGGCATGCTGAATATATCATGCAAAATGCAAGGTTAGATGAATCAGATGCTGGAATCAAAATTGTTGGAAGAAATATTAAAAACCTCAGATATTCAGATAATATAACTTCATGGTTGAATGTAATGAAGAGTTAAAGACCCTATTTAATGAAGAAGAAAGTAGAATGCTCAAAAGATGGATTGTTTCTCAACATAAAAAAGAAAAGTACAGTTTTGTACCTACCATAAATGTAGATGTTCGAAGATCCACATTGCTGCAGTCCTAACACTTGGGTAGTCCGCTGTCCCAGTCGGCCCGAATACCAAAGTATAAGGCTGACGTCGGTCAAGGCGCATTAGTCTGACGTCAGGACGTCAGGGTACAAATGCGCATGACCGACGCCATTTCCTCAGTCTTTTCTTGCCCCAGATGTCAGAAGACCCTAAAAAGATAAGGCCAAACCAAAAAACAACAACACACCAAACACCCCTGTACCAAATATATGTACAATATATATATATACAAAGTCAGAAAGGTACAATCCCACCCACACAACCACCCCTAAACACAGAGGGGAAGGAGGGAGGGTAAATTGGACTGCAGCAATGTGGATCTTCGAACATCTACATTTATGGTAGGTACAAAACTGTACTATGTTCTTCATACCACATTGCTGCAGTCCTAACACTTGGGTAGAATCCCAAAGCAGAGGTAAGGGAGGCTGGCAAATCATAAGGAAGCAGGAGCTGTCAACATGCCCTGCAAAATAGCTGTGGCAAAACCAGCCCTAGATTTAGAGTAGAGAGGAAGGTGGTAATGCTTAGAGAAAGTATGCACTGAACTCCAAGTAGCTGCCTCCAAAATATCCTTAGTTGCCACCCCCCTTAGAAATGCTGTAGAAGTGGCAGTAGCCCTAGTGGAATGAGGCCTAATCCCAGCTGGAATCTCCTTGCCATGATGGGAATAACAAAATGCAATGCAAAACCCAATCCACTTAGAAATAGTTTGTTTTGACACAGGCTTGCCCTGAAAACTCAAAGCAAAAGAAACAAACAACTGCTGAGACTGCCTAAAATCCTTAGTCCTGCTTAAATAATAACGCAACTGCCTGTGTACATCTAAAGTGTGCAAAATCTTTTCCCCCTTATTTTGGGGATCTGCATAAAAAGTAGGCAAATGAATAGTTTGGTTTAAAGCCACACTAGAAACCACCTTAGGCATAAAGGAAGGATTAGTACGTAATGATACCCTACCCTTATGGAAAATCAAAAAAGGCTCAACCGCCATAAGGGCCTGCAATTCAGAAACCCTTCTTGCAGAAGTAATGGCCAACAAAAAAGCAGTCTTCCATGACAAGTATTTCAACTCAGCAGTAGCCGAGGCTCAAAAGGTTGTAGAGTAAGTTTCTCCAACACAAAATTGAGGTCCCAAGCAGGAGTAGGAGCTCTACGGGGGTCTTATATTCTTTGCCCTCTAAGAAATTGCTTGAACAAAGGATGAGAAAACAATGGTGGGTCACAATCATAGTGAGCTGAAATTGCTGCAGCATGAATCTTAATGGAAGAGAAAGACAAACCTTTGTCCAATAACTCAGTAAGATATTGAAGAGCCACACTCAAATTTGGCTCAGAAACATCCAAATCCTTTGCTGCACACCAAAATAAAAATCTCTTCCATTTTCCTGCGTACACTTTCCTTGTACTAGGTCTTCTGGCTTCCATAATCACATTCAAAACTTGTTGAGGAAGCTGAGACCTGCTATGGTTCAAAACAGAATATGCCAGGCTGTTAGATGAAGAGAGTGAAGCTTGACATTGAGTAGATGCCCGTCCTTCTGAGACAATAGGTGTGGAATCAAAGGTAAGGCCCATGGAGGCTTCCTTACCAGACTCCTCAGCAATGGGTACCAGTGCTGCCGAGGCCAATCTGGAGCTATTAAAATCATCCTTGGCTTGTCTTGTCTGACCTTTAGGAGTACCTTTGGGAGGAGAGGCAGAGGTGGAAAGGCATACACATGAAGATTTTTCCAACTGAAAGAAAGAGCATCCACTTTCCAGGCTGTGTGATGAAACCTTTCGTGCAAAACTTTGGCAGCTGGTGGTTTAGTGGAGAAGCGAACAGATCTATGTCTGGAGTTCCCCATGACACTGTCAATGTTTGAAATACATGAAGATCCAGTTTCCACTGGTGGGGATCCATGATTTGCCTGCTTAACACATCTGCTAAGGAGTTCTGTGCTCCTGGCAGAAACCTTGCTTGAAGATTCAGTTGCAAGCTTAACGCAGTGTCCCACAAAATCATTGCTTGCCTGCATAGAGGATAAGAATGTGTTCCCCCTTGTTTGTTGATGTACCACATGACAGTTGTGTTGTCTGTTAGAATCAACACCTGCCCTGGAAGAAGTAAATCCTTGAAAGCCAGTAATGCAAACTGGACTGCTAACATCTCCTTCATGTTGATATGTAGATGCTGCAGTCTGGCAGGCCACTTGTCTTGTATCCACTTTCCATTCAGATGAGCTCCCCAAGCTGTGTCTGAGGCATCTGTCGTTAGAACCTGACTCGCCTCTGGCCGGGTCACAGAGAGTCCCTTGTTTAGGTGACATTCCTGAGCCCACCACAAAAATTCCTTTTGAATGCAAGGTATTATTTGAATGACGGTGTCCAAATCCTGGCAGTGCTGTGTCCATACATTTTTGAGATACCATTGTAGCTTCCTCATATGCAGTTTGGCATTGGGAAGTACCAGAATACAAGATGCCATGAACCCTAAGGCTTGAAGGACTGTCCTTGCAGTCAGCCCGGACTGATGAGATAGTTGATGGAAGTAGAGAGAAAGATTCTTTTGTTTGTCCGGGGTTAAAAGGCCATCTGGGTTGCTGTATTCAGTCTCACACCCAGAAAGCACATGTCTTGAGAGGGTACTAGACTGGACTTTATTTCATTCACAGAATACCCTAGGCATCTTAGCACTGCTATCACATATTCCAAATGCTGAAGAAGCTCGTCCCTTCCTTGAGCCAGAATCAGGCAATCGTCCAAATAAGGATAGATTTGTATTCCTTTTAGCCTGAAGAAAGCTATCACTGGAGCCAGAACCTTTGTGAATACTCTGGACGCAGTAGATAAGCCAAAGGGCAATGCAGAGAACTGATAATGAGAATTCCCAGCTCGAAAACGCAGATACTTCCTGCAAATTAGTCTGATAGGAACATGAAGGTAAGCTTCCTTGAGATCCAAAGTTACCATCCAGTGATCTTTGCCCAGCAGAGGTAAAAGCTGTTGTAACGTCAACATTTTGAACTTGGGAATGTCCAGATAAGTGTTGAGGATAGACAGATCCAAAATTGGTCTCCACGTGTTCCCCTTTTTTGGTACTAGGAACAGGCGAGAATAAAATCCTAGCCCCCTTTCTGGCACAGGAACCGGCTGAATGGCCCCTATTTGGAGCAACAGAGAAATTTGCTTGTGAGCCTCTTTCCTTTGTTGAGGAGGAATGTCTGGCATGCCTTTGAAAGGAGGTAAGGTATGGAAATAAAACCTGTAACCGTGGTGAATGATATCCAATACCGATCTGTCTTGGGTAATTAAACTCCAGTTTTCTTTGAAAAGTGCCAACCTTCCTCCCAAAGGTGCTGCCAGACGAGAAGATTCTGGCAGCTGAAAAGGCAGGTCATTGGGTCTGTTTACGAAAGGACTGACCCCTGCCCTCACCAGAAGACTGAGCAGGTGAACTCGCTGTTCTAGGCCTAAAAGAACCTTGAGCTCTGCCTCTACCACGTCTAGACCTACCCCTAGACTGGGAATCATAAGCAGGATATGTCCACCCCTTGGTAGGCCAATTTCTACTAAACTTCGGAGGCTGAACCTGCAAAAAATCTTTAACAGTCTGCATAGACTTAGCCTTGTCTTCCATTTTCTTTAGAACTGCTTCCACAGGCGAACCAAACAACACATCAGATTGTAAAGGGGCATCTAAAATCCTTGTTTTCACATGCTCAGCTAAATTCTGATCCCTCAACCAGGCATGCCTGCGAAGAACCGAACCAGTGGCAGCCACCCTTGAAGAGGCTTGCACAGCATCAAAACCACACTGCAAAGAATGCTTACCCACCTGTTCAGAAACATGAACTAAATCCTGCAACTCTTTACACTCAATACCTTCCGCCAAAGCATCCACCTTAGACTTTAATTGTGAAAGGAGATAATTTTGGTATTTCAACATGTGAAACTGGCAATTTAAAGCTCTCATGGCCAAAGTGGAGGAAGTATACACTTTCTTTCCCCATCTATCCAAAGCCCTTGCCTCTTTATCTGGAGGAACAGGATTTTTAACAACAGAAGCCTTAACACCTTTAGGCCCCTGTGAAACAGTTTCTGGGTCTGCCCTAGGACTCTTAAAAAGATACTTATGAGCTTCAGGCACCCTATAATATCTATCCGGTTTAACTGGAGCAGGAGGCAAAGAGTCAGGGTTCAGAGAAGCCTCTGCAAAAACATCCTCCACCACATCTAGAACAGGAGGTATAGCTAAAGGCCTATGCTGGGGAAGAAACAAAAATTCCCTAAGCCTTTTCCTGGAGTCAGAGAAATCCTGACCTTCCCATTTAAAATGCTCCCTCATGGAATGAAGAGTCTCTGAAAATGAAAAATCCTCAGGAGGAGAAGCAGAAGGAGTAGAATCATCTACATCAGAATCAGAGTAAGGGGAATACTCCTGCAAGTCTTCAGCCGAAGACTCAGAAGCATCCGAACACTGCTCAAAACTCCCAAGCTCAGGTTCCACCCTAGGCCTCTTATCCGGAGGGGGCATAGAACCTCTAATCATTGTAATCAAATCTTCTGCCATTTTAAGCATATGCTTCTTAGGTACAGACCCTGAAGAACTAGGGGTAACACCCAAAACAAAACCTGGCCTGCCCCTGGGAGAAGCCTTGGAAACAGCAGGGGAGGGCCTAACCACCTTAGGAAGGGAGGGAAGAACAGCTACCTGAGAAGCCCCTTCCGCCTGGCCTACCTCCTGAGAGGTCACATCTTGCAGTAATAAAGTCTCTCCCTGGGATTCCAAAGAAATTTCTGGCTGAACCCCTGGCTCCACCGAGCCCTCTAAAGAACCGACGTCCGGTACGGACGGTTCTTCCAGCCTAGGCTTTGCTGTTTTGTCCTTGCGCTTTTTGACGAAGCGGGCGTCGGAGCATCCGACGGCATTTTATAATTACACCGCTTCCCAAAAACTAACCTGGTACAATCTAATCTTCTCTTTATAGTGCGTTTGTTAAATCTAGCACAAGAGCGACAGCCAACAACGTCGTGCTCAGGCCCTAAGCAAGGTATACACAAGGTATGGTAATCCCTATGAGGTATCTGTTTCCCACAAGAAATACAGTTATTCACTTTTTCTGACATCCGGTAAAATACTGAGGCAAGAAAAAACCAAAATATTCCCCAACGGGGTACTTAGCCAACTTGGATTCGGTCTGAAACTCCGACTTCGGAAAATCTCAGAACGCCAACCTGCACTTGCAAAACTGCTTCTGCATCGGACCATGCGGCAAAAAAGACTGAGGAAATGACGTCGGTCATGCGCATTTGTACCCTGACGTCCTGACGTCAGACTAATGCGCCTTGACCGACGTCAGCCTTATACTTTGGTATTCGGGCCGACTGGGACAGCGGACTACCCAAGTGTTAGGACTGCAGCAATGTGGTATGAAGAACATCTACAATTTTATCCTCTAACATATTAGAATCCTTACAAATAGACGGGGAAGAAGTGGAGGCAGTCACAGATTTTACTTCCTGTAGATGGTGACTGCAGCCATGAAATTAATAGACCCTTTCTTTTTGGAATGAAAGTTATAGGAAATCTAGATTAGGTTGTAAACAGCAAAGACACCACATTGTCATCAAAGGTCCATATCGTCAAACGTATGTTTTTTCTCCACTAATAACGTATGACTGCAACCATTGAGCTGTAAGTAAGGATATATACTTGAAAAGCAATGCTTCTGAATGGTGTTGAAAAAATATTTTCAGAATTACATTGGACTGCAAGAAGATAAATCAGTCAATAATTAAAGAGTTAAATTCTAGGCTGTTCAGTGGAAGGCTTGATAGTAAAACTACAGCACAAATGCATGGCCACATAATGTGAAGATAGGATTCAACAGAGAAACCACTGATGCTGAGAAAGATCAAAGGAAAAAGAAGAGAGTGGCAGAGGCTTAGGTGAACATTCAGCATAACTTAAGCAATAAATATGAATTTGCAAGACCTTAAAGAAGAAGTTCTTGACAGACAGGTCTGGTATGCTAAAGTCTTTCATGTCACGAGGAATCAGATTCAACTAAATGACTAAACAACTTATAAGGAGGGCTGGTGACACAATAACCACTTCCATACCTTTATACAACAGTTTTATCAGAGAAGGAACAAGGAGAGCCAGAAGTGAAAATAAATGGCACAGAAGACTTGATATTTTCATAATTTAATGAATATGTAAGTAACTCAATATGGTTGGCGTGGTTCCAAAAGTAATATATAGACATTTGGCTATTTCTGTCGCAGTTCTTGTTTTTTTCTCAGATGAAAATGATTCTGGTGGAAATGTTACATAATTGTTTTCTAACACTTTCTGTTTTGTTTTGGCATTTAATTTGGCTTCAGGCTTTATTCATTAGTTAACCATATACATTTATAGTTTATAACTTATATGGTTATTAGAAAGATGCTATTCTGGACAAGTAAAAGTTTCTTTGCATTATGCAAAGCAACTTCTACATTAATGACATTGAATGTGATATTCCAGTAAAGGGTAGCATGCTCAAACAGAGGGCTTAACTCCTTTGTAAGAAATATAGAACAGTGTGACGGCTGTTGGGCTATTGTCTGATACACTACAGGAGCAGAATAAAAGTACAGGACAGTGGTCAGGCTTGCACCTTTAATCTATAGCATCTCTCCCTCCACCTTCATTAAGTATATGCCTAACAGTGAGTTTTTTGTCCATTTTGGGGATAGCAAAATATGAACCAAATGGACTAATTTATTAAGAGTTATATATATACTGATTTAGATGCTGGAGCATAATACTGTTCTAATTCAGATTACAACCCCCAAGAAAGCTGAGGCTTCTCCTGTTAATTCTTGGGGGGGGGGTGGTAAACAGTTATGTTGTTTGAGAACTGGAATTGAAAAACAGAGTGTAAAATACACAAGGCTTATGGATATTCTAGTGACGTATCGAAGGCAAATCTAAACAACCACCCATTTTGATGCTTATGCATCATCTCTGGAGTTTTGTCAGGAAATTAACATTTACTGCTTTACGCATTATTAGGCGTTGTCCTCCGCAAGTCATCACACTAATCTAGCATTTCCAAATCCATGATAATTACTCTCTATAAAATATTCAGGACTGTAATTATATCTCTGCCAGCATTCATGTTAAATCCAATATGTCCATTTCTTTCAGTCATAATCAGTACATTGGGATGGTTTACCTTACTAATTATGCTTCCAATATTTATTAATGGTAGTATAGCTGCGGTGGTGGTGCTGTGGTAGCGTCGTCGCCTCACAGTATGACGCTGTCTGGTTCGATTCTCAGCTAGTGCGTCTTCTGCGTGGAGACATGCGTGAATGGGCGTACCTTCATTGAAGGTTGTGCATCGGGCCTGGCAAGCCGGTACGTAAAAATCAACTACAAATTATTAGCGGACCAGAGTTCCGCTGTGGCGACCCCTAACCGGGAAAAGCCGAAAGACACAAACAAACATTATTAATAACAGCTCTTATTTTCTAATGCTTCTTCATACATCTCTTGATGTTATTTCTTACAATGGGAGGAAGCAAGGCCCTTGATTACATCATAGAGAGAGATGAATGCACATTACATTTCTCCACTGCATGTCTAACCCCTTGGATGCTTTGGGTGTGTGAAAAGCAGATTGTAAAGCTTAATCTGTTCCACACCATCGAAATGACAGCTCCCTCACTCAGTTCACTCAGTTCTCACCCTGGAGAACAGGGTGCACTGGACAGCCAGAAGGGACAAGCCTGCCCATTAGCAAATGGATCAGGGTAAAAAGACAAATAAAAAGAATCAGTATCTTAAAGATACATGTTAAATCAGAACCAAGCCATGCGCTTCTGAAGAAGTCATAATTATTTATTTCCCATAAACAACCCAAAAGCAAATAAAACAGATTCCTTCTCCAGGTGTTGAGAACATATGAAAGATGTTGCGAGAAACCTGATCATAACTCTCTACATTATATGGAGGTTTAGCTGCTTGGATGTACTAGTTACAGAAAAAAAGTACAGGAGATTGAAGTGCTTTATTGCTTGGAAAGCCATAAAACATTTAGTACTAGTACTGTCCTTCTGATGATGGAAGGATGGTACTTCACTCTGTCAGACACTGCATCAACAAAGTGTCTGGCAGCTTCTAATGCTATTTAGCATCTCACATGCTGTTCTGTGATAGCCGTCACTAACCTTTGTTGATGCTGTAACATGAGACTAGAGCTTAACAGTGCTGAAAGACGCTTAACAAAATGTTAAGTATCTTTTTTCACCAACAAGGATCTCTTTTTCTTGAGTTTGAGGTATACAGTGGTGGCATTCCATGTACTACAATGATATAATAATGATATTTATTTAAAAAGTAAGCCCATACTTGTAAAAATCAGTAATCAACACTCAGAAAAAATAAATGTCATATGTTTATAGGAAAAATGATACTGTTAGCATGTCTAATCTACTCTTTATTTTATAACTAAAACAAAATATGGAAATGTTGAAATCTAGTACTCTATATAATTTTAGTACTTTTGTCCAAATACAAATGAATTTCTTCAGAAAATGAAAATACAAAGAACTGGATGCTTAATGGTAAAAGCACAAATAGTGCACAAAGCACTCTACATCTGTGAAAGAACACCTATATCTGAGAAAGAACACCACAAGAAAAAAAAATTCATTAAAGTAACTATGTATGTATACATGTATGCATATGACTTTATTAACTGGGTGGGAGAGCTAATCCAAGAACCATTTAAGGACATGACCTGGATCAAGAAGGAAGGACAAAATTGTAACTAAAACAAAACAATATGAATTATTACACATCTCATTAAAGAAGACTACAGAAAAATTATACACACCTTGTACTGTACTAATAGAATATATATGACTGCAAACTGAAAAAATAATTTGCATAGTAGCACTATATAATAACGGGAAGTAGGTAATACCATGTTTAATGACTCCTGCAACATGAACCCCTTTACTCTTCACCCCATTGTTAAATTCAGGTATCATAATTAAACACAGAATTATATTCTTTCCAACCTTATATCTCTTAAATAACACACAAACCATAGCTAAACTGCAAAAATGCCTCTGAATTAAAAATTAAACAAATGTGCGTAGATTATTTCCTAATTAACATTAATATTAGGTAATGGTATTATACATAAAAATGAATGCTGGCAGTTACAATATCTTCAATAAAAGTCGATCTCTGAATTTGCACATAGAGGGGTGTGAGATGTTTTAATACTTATTGGTCAAACAACAATGCATTTGACCAATACAATGTCATATATGTTACACTTCCAATTGGCTATCCAAGAGTTTAGATGGTTTCTGGATTGGTTTTTAAGAACCTATTAGACCAGTAACAATTGACTAATGAAACATGCTCCCTGATTTGGTCTTAACGAATAATAATACCTTGTTTCACCTACAACATTTTATTTATGTTGTATCTTTTATTGGCTATTCAAGAGCAGAACACATCCTGGATTCATCTACAACAGTTTACCTGATCAAAACCAGTTTGCGAATGGGATACACTATTTGATTTGTTCTGATTTAACACCAGGTAATGGTACTACATATAAAATTTAATGCTATCAGTTGTAATATAAGCTGATTTCTAAATCTGCACATAGAGGGTAGCGAGATGCTTCTACAACACTGATTGGTCAAACAGTAGTTTATTTGACTACATCATCATTTATGTTATGTTTCCATTTGACTATCTAAGAGTTTAGATTGTTTCTGGAATGGTTCTTAAGAATCATTAGGCCAATAACATTTGAATAATGAAACATGCTTCTTGATTCCTTCTCAGTGAATATGGACAGACATCCCATCTTTGATTATAGCAATAACCGATGACGTCGGTGTGGTATATTGAAGATTTACCCATGGTTGGCATGGTTTAATCACAAGGGCGAAGCCCAAGTGATTAAATAAAGCCAACCCTGGGTAAATTTCAATATACCACAACCACGGAGTCGGTTATTGCTATTATACAATGACATTATTTAAGAAAAAAAATACTTATTTTCTTAAATAATGTCTTTGTATAATGCCTCCATGCTGCCCTTCTGTGTTTATGTGGTATCCTGTTTCTTTTTTTTTTTTTTATGTTCTGCGCATGCGTATGGGACTTGTGCTCCTACGCTTACGCAGTACATCAGGGCTGTGAAGAGGTTGCACTGGAGAAAGAAAGATCTATGTTGCTTCTTCTTCTTTGTTATAATCAATTAAAAAAAAAAAGAAGAACCCAGGAGACTTTTTATGTTAGGGAGAGTCAGGACAGACAAAAATAAAAGGATAATCAGGTAAGTTTTTTAAGTTTTGTAGAATGTGCCTGATTATCCTTTTATTTCTGTCTGTGCCATCTCCCAAATGTAAAATGTCTTCAGTTGTGTGTGGTATTAAAAAAAAAAAAAAAAAAAAAAATGAGATATACTAACGGGAAAAAGTCCGGACGACCAGACCTTTTCCCATTGGTACATTCTCGGATTTACAATGGGCACGCTGGTTGGGCTGGCCAATCAGCGTGCTCATTTTTGAATGCTAATGGCCAGTCATTGTATAATCATCAGTAATAACCTGCTTAACCTATAACATTCTATTTATGTTACATCTCTTATTGGCTATTCAAGAGCAGTAAATGGTTTGGATTGGTCTACAATAATCTACCTGACCGAAAGTAGTTTGCGAGTAGGATATACTCTTTGATTTGCTCTGAATAAGTAAAGATTAAGTTACGTTCTCAGTTGGCCACCTAAGAGTACAGACTGTTTCTGGATAGACATCTGAGAACTGGTTAGAATAATAGCAATTGCACAATGAGGTATAGTTTTTGATTTGTTTTTAATGAATACGAACAGACATCTTATTTCTGACTGGTCAACAATAGCCTGTTTTATAATAACATTTTATTCATGCCACATCCTTTATTGGTGTTTAAGTGTATAGATTACTTTGGATTTGTTTACAACACTCTATGTGACCAATAATAGTTTTGGAATGTAATAAACTTTTTGAACATGAACTAATTTTTGTTATTGATTGGTCAGACCAACAAACAGTTAAATACAATGAATATGTATTTAGACTTCTTAATCGTGAGCTGATTTTTGCCACTGATTGGCTACAATTACATTTAAATAGAATGTAATAATGTGTTTTTTAAAAGATCTGATGAAGAGTTTTTAATGCAAAAGCAATTATCTTTATTATGTTTTGTTCTTGTTTTTACTTTTTATTAAAGTGTATACTTCGGACCATGGTTGTTGGACTGTTCTTCATTTTGATTTTTATTGGTTTTGCTTGAGTCTGACTTTCAGTAGCTGCTGTTGTACTTTTTCATTTATTTCTTATTTACAAAGCACATAACTATTTATTTACCTGGTATCACCCACAAAATTAGTTATTATAGACTTATTAACATTTACTTGTTTCATGCAGTTGCAAGTATATTTTAGCATTTTTTCCTGGAAAATAGAAGTAATTTATTTACTTTGCAAAATAACAACCTTTTTCAGCAGATTACATTAAACACGTATTCTGTAACTTTACAGTTATCATACATGGCATAAAAGGTAATCTGCCAACTCACCTGGGCTGTTCACCCTTCAGACCTGTAGATGGGACTGTCAGACACTCATCATGACCATGAAACAGCCGCATAACATGCCCACCAAGGAGGAAACCTACAGAAAGCACATAAGCACTATTCATATACTTGTATGACACTTCCAGAGTTTACATAAAATAATAACAGTTGCTGGGAAAACATGTTTTGATATGTTATGTCTTCATATATACCCAGAGTTTTTACCTTCCTTGTAATTTTGATATCTACACCATTAGCATGACATCATTGACCTTTCTCTGCAAATGCATTTATTTATTTATTTTTTACATTTTGTTAACTGGTTGGCCTGGCTTGCCAGTGCCCATTTTCAGAGTGTCCAGGTATAACAAAATTCATAGCAAAAACAATATATAAAGAATAGCTTTACCTGCAGTGCTGGTTTACGTTCAATGGCTGTAGGGTTAACTCAGTTATAGGCAGGATAAATGTATGTATACAATATCACTAGTTCTGACATTCCCCATAATGGACATTGAAGTCCATCAGAACCAAAGTGCTTGTAACTCCTTACTCTGCCAGATGAACCATTTCCTTTGAAAAGGCAAATTACAGTATCTATATCATATGATCACAAGACCATATGATCAAGACTGAGAAGATTAATTTCAGAATGTCAAATTAGCTTTTCCTCCAGAAGCCAGTATTTTCTGGGGTCGGTTATTTGGGCTTTCCATAATGTTGAGCAATTTCAGAGTTGGTATGTATAATATGCTAGGGATGTGGAGGTGCAGGGGGGCTTGACCCCCTCCCTGCAAAAATACTGTTGTTACTGCTGCCAGCCTCCAAAAGAGAAGCCTATTCAACATTTTAGATTTGATCTTCTCAGTCTTGATCATATGGTCTTGCGATCATTTTACATAGATCCAAAATCACCAAAGGATTCTTTGCCCTTTTCTTGATTAATTATGCAGACCTTGCCAGTCTACAACTGCACCCTGGTCCTCAGCATTCCAGAAGGGCACCTCTCCTTCATACTTGGTAGGCGAGGGTATTCAAGTTTTTAATGGTCTTAGCATTTCATGAAAGCACCTCATCTCCATATTAGGTATGTCAGTTTAATGAGTTCATAATGGCCTTTTTCTTTATTACTCATTTTTCTCATTTTTCTTCTTCAGCGAATATCTACTTCAATTCTTTAACTCTCCCTTATTCAGTGCCCTTCCACAGTAGCATTACAACATATCTACCCCCAGCTCTGTATTTTGACTGAAAGGACAGTGAAATAAAAAATGTAGGTATAGAGAGACAGAAGAAATGTACTCAAGACCAAAGTGCTGTACCATTCTGAAGAAATCACAGAATTTTTTCTAGCTGAGACAGATTGAGAATATTATAGTGACATCAGTATCTGCCCTAGTTGCTGTGTGCCTGACACATTTGCAGTGGCTTGTGTGTGTGTGTGTGTGTGTGTGTGTGTGTGTGTGTGTGTGTGTGTGTGTGTGTGTGTGTGTGTGTGTGTGTGTGTGATGGGGCATATCACATAATGCCAACAGCTACACTCTCTCTCTCTCCCCCTGTCCAGAAAATATGGGTCCTAACTGAAAACTTTATTCTACCCAGCCCTTTCTAGATCTCTGATGCCATGCACATGGAAGTCCTTTTGTTTGTCACTGAATAGTTGACTGAAAGGCAGAACATCAAACCTAGGAGATTGCTTTCATCTTGTCATGGTGCCCAGATATGGAGAAGAGTGAGAATATCACTTCTGCTTTTTCCATAATTTCTACCTCTTAGGTTGAGGGTGTGGAGGCTATCTCAAAGTCATGGGACTTAACCCCATGCAAAAAATGTTTTTTTTTGTGTGTTTTTACAACCATTGGAAAGTTACTATTTTGATTAGAAACCTCCCAAGTTATTTTTCTTATTTGGGTTTGAATAACTATGTATCAATTTAACTGAGATGTAATTGTTCATAATGGACCCCTTGCACATGCTCTCAACTCATGTTATTGATGTTGCATGAAGAAATCCAAAAGTTAAAAACATTAACTAGGTGATTTTCTGACTTTTCAGTTGTAGAAGCACAAATGCTAGCCATAACAATAGTTTCTAATGGAATTAGGAAAAAAACTTTGCAGAATTAGAATGCTTCTACTAAATATTTGATTTTCACCGACTTTTCAGTGTTTACATGAACAGATAACTATCTATATTCACATAAAAAAAGCTGAACAGAGCACACTGTTTAACTAGATACCATATCAGAACCACTATAGATGAAATGTAATGTGATCAGTAATCTATAACAGAATTAAATGTTTCACTCTTCTGAGCTATAATACCAAACCTACACAGCAAAATTTCTTGATGAAAAATGCCTCACACAATACATTTATATCTGAAATGTAGCAGAATCATTCACATTTCTGCTGTGTGTTAACTATTCTGCTTATAAAGTATTGGCCAGTTGAAAGCATATGCTTTGGCTATAACACTTAACCTTTAAACTAGTGATATGAAGTATTACGTCTCTGTTTTAATCTGGCAGATGTTATTGGATCCTTCCTTCTAGCAAGATATTTAGGCAATATTGTACAACAGCTGATGAATAAACTGGATATAAATTGCAGCTGACTACCATTAAAGCAAAATCAACACTAAACCCTATAAAGTGTCATTATTCTTAAATTAATAGGAACAATAAATACACATGACTTGATTTTACAAGATTCCATATTATTTCTTGGAACTAAATTCATATTTCTCTTTAGTCCATATTAAAAGCAAAAGTCTGTGATCATTCTTAGCAATCCATGTTCAGGCTAAGGAAACATAGCTTATTATCAGCTTGCTAGGAATCCAGGTCATTTGTGGTCATTCTAATTTTCACCAAACGTGGCTACTTAGAAAGATCTCTTCAGCCTAGAGTCATTGCCTACATAACATAGCATAGTCTAACAGGAAACTGGATTAAAATGTTGCTATAAAAGGAAATATTTAAATCAGGGAGGTATGACTTTTATGATTTATGACTTAAACTTCTTGTCTGTCAAGGCAAATACATCCCAGATTTCTGTCCTTCACATGTGCCCTGGTAATAGCCCTTGGGCATTCTTGGTAATGCTGTCTCACCTTCCCTGTTATGCTTTCTAAGGCCATTTGAGATGATTGTGATGACTTCAACTAGAAATCTATTTTTTTTAACTATGAATTTCCTAAGCCGGTGACAACCAACCAAGTGAAATGTCATAAGCGAAGAAGCTTCAAAGCATCAGTTTTACTTGTTTTGTTCTACTGCCCATATTTGCTGTGGTCAGAAAACACTGGCTCATAACTGTAAAATAAAATATGAGATGATGTTAACATGGTGCTGAACAGACACTTTGTAAGCTGTATCAGTATTGTATATCCAGTTTATAGTGCCCCCGCTGATATTCTGGTAACTTTGAAAATGATTCCCATCTCATATTAATGCTATGGTAACATATGGTAAAAAGATAATGAAAGTTATTACTCAGTAAAGGATTTATCATGCTGTTTACTATATGGTCAGACTTTTAACCAGGTATTTTCAGAAGGTGGTTATCCATGATTTTAATGGTTGCAGCCTTTCAACTTGGCAGTTAGTTTGTTGCCTACCTATAAAATTAAGTTTAACATGCACATTTCTTCAGTATATTTTGCTACACAGAGAAAGACAGTACAAAGCCTCTGCTAGGCACTGTTTGACTGATAAGGTATATTTGAGGATACATTTTACAATAATAAATCTCTGTGTAAATGCAAATGCATACTAAAATAGCAATAAATGACACATAAAATTATCATATATACCCAATTAAATGAGCAAAATAAGAATAACATTAGCCTTAACAAATTGTCTTACTATTTTTTCAGACATAATCATACATAAACTATTCAAATGGCAAAAATTGTACATTACCATTTTATAAGTACAGTGTCACCTACTGGATGTGCATGATGCAGAAATTACCAGAGTCAATGAATTGCAAGGAACTTGTCCTTTGGGATATAGGCATGCAGTAATATTTGTTGCTGCACACCCCCCTTGTGCCACATTGCATTCATAACCCACAACTATGTACTCATGGTATTAAACAAAGAATTGGGTCATGGGAATTCTGTTGTCTTAGTTTTGGCACATGTTGCTAGTATACAGATGAAAATGTGAGAAAAGTAGAAAACGTGATAGATTTTTTTTTGTATGTGCAAACATCCCAACAGAAAAACTGTAAACAGGCAGTAAAGAAAGCATTACTTTTTATTTCTACATAGTGACTGTAAAGCATGTCTTTCCCATCATGTAGCACTTCTCCATAAAAGTACTTGAAGTTAGGCAGACACAGTGCTCTGATGAGATTTCCTATCAGCATTTTAGCACTAGCATAAATACATGTTCTAGCTGACATACCATTAAGAGGTTACTTTGATTATATTTACTTTTCTTCTTTTAGCACAGCATAATCAATATCATTATTATTGTTAACAGCAAAGAGATAGTAATTCAAATACTCTGCCTTGGAAATGTAGCAAATTCAATAGATATAGCAAATTGTTCTATGCTTGTTTACATATTTAATTAAAATTATTTTTTATTTGTTTTTTAAAACCAACATTTAGAAAGGAAAATAATATGATGGTAGTTACTTTTCCGCACAAGACAGCTATCAGAACTGCAGTGAGCATTAACAAAAAAAGAGCAAGATAGGTGGGAGTTGTCTGTTCATATCCTCATGATTTACTCACTTTTTTGTGGTTCTGAATGGGTGATTTAAGTTTAATAATTGCTTGAGGAGATGGACAGGGCTGCATGCCTCTGTGATTCTTACAGTTATGCTGACATACCTTTGTGCTTTTCGCAAGTTCACTCTTGGAAGACTAATATAAAAGAGGAGGCCAGTCAAACAGTAGGATCACCCTTGGCAGACTGATCTACAAGGAGAGACTAACCAAACAGTGATACAAAAACTGCAAATGTACTCTCTTTGATGGGGTAAATACAAATCAGAGAACCTCACCCAAAAATAGATACTGGGCTCCACCTCTGCAGCCAGTCCCAGGGGTGTAATGTGCCAGCAAGCACATGGTGTTCTGACCCATGTAGCCTGACAAAGAAAGGCTGTGTGAAGTTGCCATGTGGGCTTACCACATACAAGAAGAACAGCAGGCCAGATTAAGATTGACTAGACCCTGGCAGTGTTATTGACACTTGAGACATGGAATGTCACCTTAGTGATGAGGAATGAGCCACAGCGTGTGCAGGAGGTTCATAACTATTAGCTAGATATAATTGGTTTTACCTCTACATACAGCATTGGTTCTGGAATCAGATTTCAAAGTCAAGTGTGGTCTCTTTCTCTCTTCTCTCTCTCTCTCTCTCTCTCTCCTGCTCGAGATTTTCCCCTTAGGAGAGACCTCATCCCGGTGTGAAGTTTTTCAGAAACTCTCAGCTGGGTGCTTAAAGGTTGGACTTTGTGCAGCAGTTGACAGGCTCACCTCTGTGCAACTGTGTGTTGCAGAAAGGAAAATACTGACACAGCTATTTGTGCACATGCATAACACAGATACTCTGAGTAACTGACCTTCTTGAAGACTGTAGGTACAGTTCTTGGTAGGGTACCACCTTCTCATTCTAATGTTTCACTGGGCAATTTAATGTTTATGTGAAAAATGATGGAGATGCTTGGATCTGTGTTAAGGAGAAGAATGGTTTCCTTGATGCAAACCCAAGTGGAGAATTTATTGAACTTCTGAGCTAGTCATGGACTGTTCCTCACAAATACTACATTTCAACACAAGACTGCCCACTTTCATACTAAGGACCAAAATATGTTTTGCCAAAAGTTGATGACAGACTTTCTAGTCTTGTCATATGACATAAGGCTGTAGATTCTGGAGGATATATAATGAATCCTTCATAATTTGTTATATTGAGATTCACTGCAATCTCTCCCCTCACAATTATAGGTCTACTAATTCTGAGATCACACTGGGGGGGGGGGGGCAAATTTTCTCAGACCACTACCACCTGATCTCAACAAAATCACTCAGTGCCTTTCACTAGTAAAGTAAGTGAAAAGTACAAACCATCCATTCCCATTCACTTATATTTTGATGTTCTGGTACAATGTACCACTTCTGTAAGTTTTTCAATGAAGCATACTTTGATGAAAAATAATTCCAACGAACTGCAGGACTCCCCAGTCAGATCACTTGGGTCAAAAGAGATGCTGAGCTGTCAACTGATTACCCCTTGGATCAGACTGTCAGGATGGCTGCTAAGCAGACCTGGGAAATACATTTATCTAGTGAGGGATTCAATTGGATAGCTGCCAGATGCTCCTGTATGGAATCAGTTCAGCTCCTACCTTTGGAAGAGAACTTCTCATATCCTAGAGGAGGTCCAAGATATGGAGTCCAAATGGATACAAATTAAGACCTGCATAGACACAGTGCTAGTAAAAACATGAAAATAAAAAGCAGACCTTGTCATGGTAATAATCTAAGGACCTGCTGCTAGATGCTAGCAGTGAGGGTAGTCATCAAATTATAGAAAGAAGGTTTCAATGCAATGTTACTGCAGGTCCTTGAGACTTTATTAGCATGTACCAACAAGTCAATATGGCAACAATTACAATAGTCCCTGAAGTAAAGGCATGGTTGTGGTACGAGTTTATTGAGGCCAAGAAGATTGCCTTAAAGAGGTTCTAGCAAACTGTCCATTGAGTCAGTAGGGATGGATGTGATGGCGCTAAGGAACAATGAATAAGTACTAATTGCAAATGGTGACATTGTTTGCTAGGTAGAATAAGGACTTCGAGGAATTCCTGAATTCAGTGTGTAAATGCTCCCTGAGGTGTCATTACCACAAGAAATGGGTGAGAGTGACTCTATTTCTGTGAATGAAATCACTATAGCAATTAAACAGGACCACAGTGGAAAGGTTGCTGAGGTGGATAAGAGCTTTCCTGAAATGCTGAAGGTATTAGATGTTGTTGGGGTGCTGTGATTAACACACCTTTTCAATGCTGAGTAGAATGCAAGGAATGTACCACTGGATTGGGAAACAGGGGTAGTGATCTATACTTTCAAAAAGGAAAAAAAAGGAAAGTTGGCACCAATTATAGAGGTACTATACTTCTCAGCCTCCCTAGGAAAGCCTACACCATGGTGCTGGAAAAGACAGGCTATCTGATAGTGCAGTTTTTGATTCATGAGGAGAAATACAGATTCTGTCTTGGTCATAGTACAATAGATACAATCTTTGCTGTTGCACAGATATTAAAGGAGTCATAAGAGTTTGCCAGTTTAGTTTATATGTGTTTTACATATCTGGAAGAGGCATAAGAACAATAAGCCACATACAACATGTGTACAACAACATGGGGTGCTGAGGTGCTCTTCATGCACTTCAGTCCTGGTATTTGCAAAGTGAAAGCTGTATCTACATTCTCTGTTAAAATTAATACGTTTAAGGTGGGTGTAGGACTTTGCAAAGCATGTGTCATGTTTGTTTTCCTGTCCCTCTTGTCCATGACTTCCATGGAGAGAATACTGAAATGTAATCAGGGTTTGAAAAGTATTCAGTTTAAGAACATAATAGCTACATACCTGTTCTTTGCAGATTATGTTGTCCTTGACCTCAAGAGGCTGTGATCTCTGGCATGCACCGGACCACTTCAGTGCTAATACGAAGTGGCCTGGATGAGACTCAGCACTTCGAAATATGAGATCATGAATCTCTTTCCCAGAAAAGAATGACTGACTTCCCACAGATGAGGGGGAGCAGGTACATCAAGTGGAGGAGTTTAAGCATCTAGACATCTTGTTCACGAAGGAGGCTGACCAGCACTGCATTCATTGCACTGGAATGTGATGGTGAATTATGAGATAAGTCCTAAGATAAAGTTCTCAGTTTCCCAGTCAGTTTATGTTGTCATCTTTACCCATTGTCATAAACTTTGGCTAGTGACCAAAAGGATCAGATCATGGATACAGTCAGCAGAAATCAGGTTCCTTCACAGGGTTGCTGGGCTCACTCTCTGAGAAGTTCAGCAATTCTGTGGGATGTTGGAGTACAGCCAGCCACTGCACCTCAGGATTGAGAGTAGCCAGTTGAGCTGGTCTGAGGACTTAGTGAGGATGGTCATTGGAAGCCTCCCATAGGATGTTCGCCAGGCACAGTCTTTTGAAAGTAGGCACTGGAGTACATCCAGGACACAGTGAAGAAATTCTGTCTCTAAACTGGCCCTAAAAATACCTTGCTGTCCTCCAGAAAGAGCTGGAGACACCCTGGTCAGCTTGCTACCAAAGTCATTCTCACCATGCTGAACAGTTACGAAAATACATTGCTAGAAGTCATATACTACAGCATCATTGCATGAGTAGAGTGTGGATCATGGTGTGATATACTCATAGTTGCTGGGGTTTTAGTCACAGGGGTGAAACCCAAGTCGTCAAACACAAATAAGTGATTACCTCCACTTACAACTTCACTACGTGTTAATATTACTTGGCAATGGTGTGTGGTGTATTGCACTGTGTAGGTCACACAGCTAAGTTCATCATACAATCTTCTTTATGTTATTTATTTATTCAGCACTTATGCTGAGAACTTGTTTATGCAACTTGTATGGCGCAGTATGCTATCACTTCTGTTAACTTTCATGTATGAACTTCTATCAGTTTATTAATTTGCATTTTTCTTTTAATTTTCAGTCCTGGTTGAGTCTAGTAATAGTCCACTTATGAAATCATTCAACAAATGAATAATCATGTAGTAAACCTAAAACTGTAGCAAGCACTGCTCATCATTTTTACTAGCTCTCCATAGCTCTCAGCCTTCCATCTCCAAAGTATGGAACTCTACTTCTCATAATGTGAAAAAAAAACAAAGTGTAGAATAAAAACCTTGTTCCTTCTCAGGTGACCACCTTCAACTGAAATACCTAAATCTAGCTGCAAATGCAATAGCATACCCAATTAGCATTCTTATTAATAGATCAATAGCAGAATACTGTGTACCTAACTTGTGGAAAATGACACATATTACCCCCTTACTTAAAGGAGGTAATTCCACTGACATTACAAATTTCTATCCAAAATCCATCCTGTCTTCCTTCTCTAAAATCCTTGAAAAATGTATACATCAATTTTTTTTCCACCATCTCTTACAAAATAAACTAATCACCAATATGCAGCATAGCTTGCGGCCACACCACAGCATCTCTACTGCATTGCTATCATTTACAGACACTGTCAATAAATCTTGCAACTCTAATAAACTTGTATCTACAGTATTTCTAGATCTATCAAAATTGTTTGACATGGTCTCTCACAGTAAACTCCCCGATCAACTTTCCACCCTGGATCTAGCATTTCCATCCATTCAATGGTTCTATGGTTACTTTGCCAACAGACAACAAGCTGTAAAATGGCAAGGATCCATCTCTTGCATACCTTCTGACTTCAACAGGAGTCTCACAAGGATCCATCCATGGTCTTCCACTATTTAATATTTTTATCAATAAGCTACATTCATCTTCTTGTGAAGGCACCTCAATCCAATATGCAAATGACACTACCATCATCTACTCCTCAAATACCTTAACTCACCTCCAAGACATCATTCAACAAGCTGTCATCTTCATTGAAACATGGCCTATAGCAGCACAACTCCTACTCATTCCCCCCAAAATACAAACTTCTCTTTACCCCAAAAACTCACACCCCTAATAAAGCATCTTTTAAAATCTTATCATCAAATGGCACTGAAATTGAATTAGTCCACTATACCAAACTATTAGGATTCATAATAGACAATAATTGTTAGTTTGACCTCCACATCCAAAGCAACATCAAGAAATCCCATCAAAAACTAGGAATGCTATACAGAAACAAACATTTTCTGAGCACACCCACAAAAATTACTCTATCCAAAACCTACCTTCTACCCTCTCTACTCTGTGGAGCACCAATTCTAACAAATTTACAATCCTCCATAAAAAACAAACTTGAAAGCTGCTACAACAAAATTGCCACATTTGCTACTAATTCATCTTCCTTTACCCATCACTGTAAAACTCTGCATACCCTTAGCTGGCTGGAACTCCCCCTCCACCTCTCCTATATTCAGCCTATAACAATACATAAAACCACACACAAACCATTATCTCTTACCCCTTTAATCAACATATATTTTCCAAAAAGAACACATAAGGCAAACAACTCCTCATCATACATAAACTGAATAAATCCCCTGGACAAAGCCTATGCCCGTACTCAGTAGCAAAAAAAAAAAAAAAAAATGGAACTCCTTACCTCTAACCACCAGAACTATTTCTAACCTCCCCATCTTTAAATGCTCCCTAAAAGAATACCTTACAGAATCTTGGACCTACTCCTGTACCAATCCTGACCGAACTTACTAACTCACACCCTTCAGCCTAGATCATACGTCATAACCCTCTCAAGCCTTGCACTCTACTGCTTTTTTGTTTTCCAATTACCTTACTTTATTTACTTCATCTCTGCAGACCTATTTCCTACCTCTTTCTCTTTCTTCCCTATTCAGCTAAGATACTAAAACAAACCCTACTATGCAATATTCTTATAATCTGCTTTTCTCCATCCTTCCTCCTTCTATAACCATAACATGAACAACTCTCTTGAACTAAGACATCACTCAGTGTTACCTCACTGTCTCTAATCATGTAATCTCTAATATTGCTTTAAATATCTTATCACATATTAATCTACATACCAAATACTATGACTACTGAGGTCTTCCTCAAATATTTTCTCCAACTCATGTTACTGATTTTCATTGCACTTTACTATGAAACATATGTTCTATATTTTTTTCAATACAACATTTTTGCACTCTTATGTTTTGTAGTGAAACATGATACTTTCTGATTTAAAATATTTGTACTTGATGTTTTGTAATATAACATTATAATTTGTGATTTAAATTATCTGTACTTGATTTTTGAAATGTTTTGATTGTGGAACTTTTCCCCCCAGCCTCTACTGAAAATGAGCACTTTCTGGCTCAGTCAGACTTTCCTGGTAAACAGATGTCAAATAAATAAATAAATAAATAAATAAATAAATAAATAAAAAATAAACGTATAAGCAATCTGCTAACAACTTGAACTAAGAAGCTCACAGTATGATGAAAATGTGCAACTGTATATTTACAAAAAGTTATTTTGCTGAATTAATATAATTCAGTATTGTTTACCAAGGACATGTTAAAAATATAACACTGGGACAGACCCTATCAATGTAGACCAGTGAGGAATATGAAGGTTTGAAGACTCAAAGTACGGAAAGTTCTTTATAATGAGACACAGTTGAACATACCTCAACTGCCTAGATTTTCTCAGAATGTCCAGATTTTTGCTTCAATATGACAAAGGGAATCATATATTTATATAAATGAAAACAAACCATATTGACATAATTTTAGTTGCAAACATTATATCTCACAAACCATGTTGACATAATTGTAGTTCCAAACATTATACATCACTTATAATCTATTCAGTCATTGCTAGTCAGACATTACATAGCTCATTCAGATCTTGCCTTCTTTTAAACCTCATTCCTCCTCTATATATTTTTGTTCGCACAATTGCCATTTTTTCTATGTAATGTGGTCCTACCCTTTTCTAAATATCCCAGTTCCAGTTGTTTTATCTCTGTTACTGTATTTACTACTTCTAGTAAAGCTGATTTAGACTTTGATTTCCATTTTCTAATAACTGCGTTTTTGGTAGCTACCATAACTAGACTTAGCAAGGCAGGGCTATGTCTGGGCAATTCTGATTCTGTACCATAACTCAGAAGAATCATTTCCTGAGTTACACCAATTTTCTCACCCAGTATCTCTGACAGAGCAATCTGCAGTGATCTTTAAAGTATGTTCCCAGTTATTTCTTTCTTCCCATTATACCTCCAACATTTGTTGTCTACCTGAGGAAAATTATTTTGAGTTTACTTGGGGTATAAAAATGCCTTTGTTGCATATTTGGGAAAATACATATATCCCCCATTGTTTCTTTGTGAATTGCTTATCCAATATCTCTTCCCAATCCTTTCTAACCTCCTCTGATAGATTGTTGTAGTTATCATGTGATATCATATATGATCTACTAATTATTCCTTTTTTAACAACAACTTATGTTCTAGGCTCTACTGAAAACTATACCAGTGCTAGTCTTTCTCTCAGGATCCCCCTATTTTTTCTCTTTGCCTATACTCTGACATCAATCCTTGATACAGAGGACAATCTCTATCCTGCAGTCCAAATAAATTCTTAGTCTCTTCCTATTATATTATCTTTCCTTCTCTAATTATTTGCTCCTAATACCTTGGGTCTTTTACCAGTTTTCTCCAATAAATTCAAGCCCCCTCTTCCTTTTTGTCTGTATACATAATGCAGTCATCCATATCAGCAGAATCTCTTTTCTCCACATTCCTTTGTTGGCTTAGTTCTCAGAATACTTTCTGCTACATTATAAATATAATATTCTGCATGGTTATTGTTACTCTCCTTAAGGACCTGCATATAAAATCCCAGTCTGTCCTTGTTTCTTGAGATTCTTCCCTATTTCATCATAACCCCCTTCCACTGTAGCTCTGAAATACCCTTTTAAATTGGGTAGTTCCAAACCACCTTGTTCAATTGGAAGACTCAGATTATCCCATTTGACTCTTGCCATCTTCCTCTCCAAGATAAAATCCTTCAGCTCTTTATTAATTACTATCCACAACTTCTCCTCTGGTTGATAAAAAATATGTTTGACTAAAAACATTTTAACTGTTTGCATCTTGCTATCCATATCCATATAACAGAGCTTCCAATTTCTCAGTTTTTGTATTATCATTTGTTTAGTCTCTTCCTACATATCCTTAGCTGCCACACCAGAATCCTTTTTAATCCATACTCCCAAGTACTTCATTTTATCATGTCCCCTTAAATATGGATATTGCTGAACCAATTTGTGTGTGGGTACATACTTTACAGCTATTGCCTTTGGTTTAGCTTCATTAATTTTGTATCTCAAAAAGATCTGAAACTGTCTCAAAATGTTCTACAACACTGAAATGCCCTTTTCTGGATTTATCACATGTAAAATAATATCATTTGCAAAAGGAGCCAGCTTTTCTTGACTACCATGCCAATTATATCCTTGAATTTCTGAATTTCTTATTTTCTTTGCCAATGGTTCTAAACATAGTGTAAACAACAAAGGGGAAAGAGGATATCTCTGCCTGGTTCCTCTGCTCAAACAGAAATTATCAGAGAGGAATCTACCCACATTAATTGTCATCTCCGATCCATTATATAGCCTCCTAATTAACCTTATAATTTTCTCAGAGAATGCAAATGCTTCCATTGCCCTGCTCATAAGCTCCCAGCTTACTCTGTCAAATGCTGTCTAGGCATCATGACCCACCAAAAGCAGTGGTATTTTCTCACATTTAGCTACCCTCTGGATTATCAATGTTCTGTTAATGTTGTCAAATGTTTGCCTCCCCTACACAAAACCACACTGATCCATGTCCATCAATTTTGGCATCACCTTTGCCATTCTTTTAGCTATTATAGACATACACACATTATAATCATGGTTTAGGATTGAAATGGGTCTGTACGAAGCTGGATCTGATGGGTCTTTACCCTCTTTATGTATTACAGCCACCACCACTTTCTTCCAGGAAGTTGGTGCTCCTTCTTCTCTTAAAATACTGTTAAATAAAACCTTCCAAATCTTTATCATTTTCCCTCCTAGCTTCAAATCTTCAACAAGAATAACAACTATTTATAGGAACTTTCCTGTTGATTGGTTATACATCACCATTTTTATCTCATTTCCTCCTATCCTAACTATTAGCAATTAAGCCTCATCTACCCCATAACCTTGGCATATTTAATTCTTCCATAAACATTTCCATGTTTACCTTTTCATGATCTCCATATTTCTCTGCTTCATACAGACTTTCATAAAATTTCAGAAGTATTTCTAGTACCTCTACAGGATTTCTTGTTATTTTCCTTGTTATAGGCTCCCTAAGCTTGCTGACAACCCTTTCTACTTTCTGTTGCCTGAGTCATTGAGCTAAACATTTTTGTGTTCTGCCATTATTATAAAAAAACAGTGACTTAACAGCAGTCTTTCTAAACTCATGCATATTATCAAGGTAACCCTTTATTTTCTGCTTAGCACTCTGTAATTGATTCTCTTCTTGTTCTATGAGATTCCCTCTATTCTGCAATACTTTAACATTTGTCAGTCCCTCTAAATAATTCTTGTTGCTTCTTAACCATACCCCTCTTTATTTTATTTCCACCCCATTTTTAAACTCTACTTTAATTTTATCCCACTCCTTAGCTATATTTTCAGAAGAAATTTCTGTTTTCTCTAATAACTCTCAAATAATTTCCACTACCCATTCCTTAAATCCCTCTCTTTTCAACAGGTGGGAAAGCACCAGTGTCTCATTTTTATTTCATTACCCTGTGTTTTTTTTATTATTATTGGTGCATGATCTGAAATTGTTATTGGATGTGTATCAATTAAATGCACATGTTCCTGAGAAATGTAAGTTCTGTCTAGCCTAGCCCAGTTTTTGTATCTTGGGGAATAATACGTAAATTTGCTCTGAACTCCTACTAGTGAATTCACATCTTCCATGTCAAATATTTTTATAAATTTCTTCAAAAATCTACAGTATTCTCCTTTTTCATATTTTCCCTTCTGGGCCCCCAGACACATCTTCCCTGCTGCAAATCAAATTCCAGTCCCTACCAATAAGTAATATTCCCTGCTGAAAACTGATTACTTCTCCCAGAATTTTCTTAAGTTCCATTATAGCAGTTTTAGGTGGAATATAAATACATGTCAGTGTAATCTTCCCCCTTGCCAGTAGCCCCTTAGTACTACATAACTACCAATATTATCTTTTTTATTGTCTAACATCACTACTGGAGCTCCTCTTGCAATTAAGAGAAGTACTCCGCTTATTCTTCGTCCCAGGTATTCAAGTGAATAACCATTCTGAAAACTTTTATAAGTTCACATGTTCATTTCTTTCCAAATGTGTCTCCTGTAGCATAACTGTTTGCACTCTACATTGTTAATATAGCTCAATACTCTTTCTTTTTTTGCATATATCTATTGAGACCATTAACATTTAAAGATCATATTGAAAGGTTCATTATGTTAAAAAGTTATTATTTCCACCTGTTATTTGTAACAGATTTTTTGTTAAGTATCTTGTTCCAGCTTTTGTGTTACATGCACACACTAATGTTTCACAGGTTGACCTTTTATACAGTTGTTTCTTGTCATATCCAGTTGACCCTATGCCACATTTTACAAAACTTTTTATTTTATTGAAAACCCTCAAACAAAAAAAGAAATACACCCCCCAATACCTATTAACTTAATATTAACACACGAAACTATGTACATCTTCAAATATTGAAGTTTTACCTTCCTAATAGGAACATCGCCGTGGGGGTGCTGCGGTAGCGTTGTCGCCTCACAGTAAGATGCTGTCCGGTTCGATTCTCAGCTAGAGCGTCTTCTGCATGGAGACATGTGTGAATAGGGTGTACCTTCGTTGAAGGTTGTGCGTCAGGCCTGGCAAGCCAGTACATAAAAATCAACTGCCAATCATTAGCGGACCGGAGGTCCGCTGTGGTGACCCCTAACCGGGAAAAGCCGAAAGACACAAACAAACCTTCCTAATAGGAACAGCTGTCCCAAACTGACACCCACACTCACAGACATGCGTCAAACTATAAGGAAGGTTATCCATGCTAAGATGCATGGTACAGAGTGTGCTTCTACTAAGTGCTTTCTGGTTTTGTCTTACCTTTATTTCTCTCCCAAAATGAGAAAGCACGTGAATGCTTTTAGAAAACATTATATCTTAGCCATTTAAAGAAAGTCATTAAAAGACTGAAGTAATATGTTTTTTATTGCTCTTTATCAAATTGTCTCCATGGAAACATGAGAACCAAATACAGGGTTGCTTCTACAAGTAGTTATTAATTTATTTATTTGCTAGCGGATAACTTTATTATATTCAAAGTTCTTATTTATTTATTTACTTTCTCTTAGAACTTGTTACTAGTCAAAGCCAAATAATCCAGTTATTTCCCCTATGCAAGAATGAAATAAAGCACATCATTTTTTTCTTGTATCATACTGTTTTGAAGAAACTTTTCTTCTTTGTTTTTTACATTGCAGTGCCTACATTTCTTAAAATTGAACTAGGAAAAAAAGAAAAGAATGAGAAAAACAGGGGCATCTGTTTACTTCAGTATCCCCATTACACTTGAAAGTAACTCAGAAAACTTTACATTACAGCATGCAGATATCATGCACTATAAAAATATCACTGTTAAGAACAAAAGTTTGCTTTACTTACAGTTAACTCTTTCCCTCCTCTTCCCTTTTCCTAAGTGTTCCTCCAAACATTAATGACATGAAGTAGAGCAAATGCTTTAGTGTCGCCTCATACCTCTCAAACTCTTAGTGCAAGAAATCTGGACAAAGCCCAAGAAAATGGGGGGGACAAAGGCCCAAAATAGGGACATATTTTAAATATTGCTCTTATAAACTTAAAAAGTTGCTAGACTAATAGGGTTTGCTTTAACATAAATTTTCTGAATGATTTGAAGTCTGAAACTCAAAAATATTTCATTATTTCGTGATTTCAATTCTCAGATCATCCCAGTGATTTGCCAGAAAACTACAAATGTTATGAGGAACAGACCAAAAATATGAGCCAAAAATCTGGACATTCTGCAAAAATCTGGACAGTTGAGAAGTATGTGCCCCCTCCAAGTTTAACATAGTCAAAAAAGTGGAATATCTCCAAGTTTATTCTTCTGCCATGTTTCATAAATATAATTAGTACTTTATAATCCCATGTTTACTTTTCAGTTTCCAAGTTGCTTGTTTTATTCCTGTTTATCTCCAGCTCCCAAATCCAGTCTATGCTTCCTTTCCAATGCACTCTTGGTTCTTCTAGTCAAGTCTCATGCTTGTTTCTGACTCTCAAGCATTTTCTAAAAGGTTTCACTGGCACAGCTTCTCAGTGGTCTTTGTTACCAGAAAAGCAGAATGTCCAGTTTCACAGCTCACTTTTGTTGGACAAATTGGACAAACTTTTATATTTCCTCCTTGGCATGTTCTGCAAAAAAAAAAAAAAAAAAAAAATGATTTTGTTCCTCTAAGAAATAATATTCTGAATATAGCTGGATACAGCAGTTTGAATCTCATGCCTGCTTCTTGACATTGCCTGATCAGTGGAATAATATTACTCCTCTTCTGCCTGGTGTATAATGACTAATCATTTTCCACAAACCCTCTACTGTCTCCCACTTTTAGAGCTTTGTCCTTCTGGCACAGTTTTGTCAGAATCAATTCCTTCTGCTGGAAGGATTGCAACTTTACTATTAAAGGTCTAGGTTTGGAGCATATACACAATGTACCCTTTTATTTAACAACTCCTGCTGTGGAATACCAGCCAATTGCTTATTTCTGCTTTCATAAAATTGATGCAGTTTTGTTCCTTCCAGCTTCTCTGGCACAGCAGAAAATTTCGTATTTTCCCTGTGTGCTCTTTGGTCTAATTCTATTATTTTTTTAAACATCTCTTCTTGAGCAATCTCATATTCAGCCAACCTTTTCTTCATTTTGACCTCTGATTTTTGCAGTTTTATGACCTCGTCTGAATATCTGTTTAAAGCTTCTTCCATTTTATCCAGCCTTTTGTTATTTGAGTTGATAATCTAGTACATCAGTGTTGTATTTATTTTACTCAGCTCTGAGTACATTTGACTTATTTTTTCCTCTACGTTACTGGAAGTCATGTTGTGCACCAAAGCTGGAGCTTGCACTGCTTTTTTGCTGAACAGCTGCAGAATTCTTCTCAGTCAGTGTTTTTTCCTCACCTTTTGTGTGGTTGATTTTCATTCGGGTTCTCTGAATTTCTTTTTTGCTGGCATCCACGCCCCCAATGAATTCACTGTCTCTCTCTTCTGAGTTTCTGTTTTCACACTGGGAGAGCTGAAATTAAGCTGTCACTCAATGCACGGCCATCTTGAAAGTCCTAAAAGCTGAGGTAAATAACTGAAGATTGAAAATAATGACATACATTTGAATTTCAGACTTCATATTCTTCTGGAAATGTGTGCTAACACAAATCCTGTTATTCTAGTAACATTCTAAGTTTATAAGAGCGATACGTAAAATTTGTCTCTGTTTTTGGGCATTTGTCTCCCCAGTATTTAAGGCTTTGTCCAGCTCTCTTGTGCTAAGAAGTTGAAAGGTTTGCAGTTGAGATATATGGGATCCATGTGTCACATAAGCCTCAAACTAGTACAGTTCACTGAAATCACAGATGCAGAAGGGAAGAACAGCTGGTCTGCAGATTTAGACCTGAATGACCTACACATCCAAGAAAGCATACTTCAGCAACACTTACAGCATCCATTAATGGTGATTGATATAGGTAAATGTGTTGGGCTATTTTCACCCGCTGACTTAAAGACAAGGCATTCTTTTCTCTGTTTAAAAAAATCCCAAGAATGTCAGCAAAATCTCATAAAAAATACACATAAAAACAGAAAAAAAGTGTTGAATTTTCCTTTTTGCAGGGGTGTAGCCAGACATTTATATGTTGCACTCGGACAGTATGCTGCTTCCGCCACTACCCTCCTGACATTTAAAACATTTTATTAATTCTCAAAATGTTGCCCCTATGCACTTCAGAAAGGGATACTTTTTTAACAATGTTGCTACTTGTAACCATAAAAAGGCTATTTTAGAGGTACAGTCTTAAGGAAAATATGTTTTGTATAGTACTTTGCAGAAGACAATAGTTCAAAGACAGTTCTAAATATTTATCTAGACTTCGAACTATACATTTTCTGAGATATGTTCAGAAAAATGTATTCACTTGGGTACAGTGAGTATGCCGATATACACTCATGCCTTTTTGCATAACCCCAGCATAGTATTTTGGCATTCCCGTTTAACATCATTGAAAATGAAAAATGAAGGAATACATTTATAAAAATCACAGCCCACTCTCTATACAACGGAAGGCGGCAACATTAGTGTCTCAGTTTAACATAATAAATTTAATATTTGAGAGAGTACTTACTAGTAGTCTTTATCCCAAACTATAAAACATCAATAAATGAAATGAAGGACTGGAAACATTTCTTTCAGTTAAAATTAAGTGAGACACCGTACTGCGTGCTCACTACATTAACGAGTTATATCGATCTGGGCGCTGAAGAGATATAGCGCGCAAATATATGGTCACGAGAGTACTTCATTCCCCAAGTCGTTAACCACCGCGCGTCATAAAAGTTAAACCTGTGTGGAAGGAATCGAATATCAATAACTCCCTAAAGACATCTGATTTTTTTTCTTGTGTTTAAAATATGTATAAAACAATATTCAGATTAATGATACTTATCTCAGAAAATAAATATTTAATTTGCTAGGCACTTTTCTGCATATGTTATTCAATGAAATGCTTATTTTTGTGGGGGGTGGTGGAAGGTCTTTAAGGTCACTTTAGATTAGATGCAGTTATTTGTTACAGCATACCACTCGACTATCCAGACTTTCGCAGAATGCCCTGATTTTGCCTCTGTTCCTCGTAACCTGGGATTTTTTGGCAAATCACTGACGACTGAGGTAATTAAATAATGATATACATTTATGTTTCAAATGTCATATTCGTTAGAAAATGTATGCTAACTCAAATCCTGTTAATCTAGCAACCGTCTATGTTTATAAGAGCGATCATCACAATTTCGCTCTATTTTTGGGCCACTTACACGCCATTATTTTAGGCTCTCGCCACATATCTTGACCAAAGAGGTTGAGAAGTATACAAGTCTCGGTTGTGCCAGATTTTAAGGGATCTCCCTTGATTTTGAGTCATAATTTTATTCTGTCCCTTCCAATATTCCTGATTTCTTGAGAAAAAATAATGGATTATAGTTAATATCTTTTACTCCAGAAAATTCATGCTAATTCATGTTTTGTTTTTTGTAAACCAGTGACACCAGTATTAGTGTTCCTGATTTGGGGAGTTTGCCCCTCATCATTTTTTAGCTTTGTCTGTTACTTTGTGATGTGATATAAGAGGCTGAGAACTATGTGTAGTGCAGGGAGTGGTGTGGTTATGTTCTAAAAAGGAGAACGTACCTCTCAATTATCCCGAATTTTACCTTAAAATTTTGCTCTGTCCTTCTTAATGCCTCCTAATATTGGTCATTTTGGTAGGAAAAGTGGATTAAAATTAATAATAACGATAATTAGATTTATAGACTTCTTTTACTTCCGAAAATGCATGCTAATTTATATTCTCTTATTCTATCAGCTTCTTATGTTAATAGAAGTATTGCTGTAAAGGTGTCCTTAATTGCCACTGATTATTTCTGGATTTATCCCTGATTCTGGAGGCAAGAAGTTGACAGCTATGACTGGAAAAAGATAAACTTGCTAAGTGTTTCCGTAATGTCAGACCCAATTTTAACTGTGCTTAGAAGTGCTTAGCAAAGCTTGGTAAGGACACCCTAATGCTTCTGAGATTAGCTCTTGCAGTGAAGACCAACAGTGGACAGTGCCTGCTGATGGCAGAAGGAAGAATAGCTTTTAAAAGCTGTTAGAATTTTACTCTGCCACACTGTTAAGTATGCAGAATGAAGTGTCTGAGAGCTTTTAAAAGCTGTTTTACCTTCTTCCAAATGAGCACCTTATTTCTGCCTGCTGCACCATACCTCTCAACCTCTTAACACAAGAATTTTGGAAAGGCCAAAAATAATGGGGGGGGGGGGGGGCAAAAATAGGGACAATTTTTAAATATTGCTGTTATAAACTTAAAAAAGTTGATAGAGTAACAGATTTTGCATTAGTATACATTTGCAAAGGGTATGACGTCTGAAACTGAAATGTATGCCATTATGTAGTGAGTTTATTCCATAATGATTTGCCAGAAGAACACAAACTGGATGAGGAAAAGATCAAAACATTCAGCAAAAATCTGAACATTCTGGGAAAATATGGACAGTTGAGAGATATGCTGCCCCTCTCAACTATCCCTGATTTTGCCTTATATTTTTGCCTTGTCCCTCCTAAAATTTTTGATTTTCTGGTAAATCACTGAGGATTACAGTAAGTCAATAATGCCATTAGGGTGTCATACTTATTATTCAGAAAAAAAAAAAAACATTTTGATGCAAAACCTGTTTTTCTATTAAATTATTTATGAATTAGAGCAATATTAAAAAAATAAACTATCCCTGATTTTGATCTTTTTACCCTGCAATATTATTCGATTTTTTTTTTCAGAATTCTTAAAGTGATTTGTCACATTTCATGGCCTTACCTTTCCACCATCATATGTGGCACATAAAGACCTGATTTGTATATTCTCCCCATCAGCAGGTTTCCAGTCTTTTTCTCTCATTAGCACATTATCTCATAAGAATTGTTTTCCCCAAACTGATTACACTGAAAATTAAAGATGATCTTTAATCTCAGTGACATCAACTTGGAGAAAAGGTGTTGTGCATCCGTAGACTTTAATGGATGTGTCCTGTTCATGCACAAAGACATGTTCATTAAACTCTATTATACCATGACCCCCCCATTAATATTCCAAAACGTGCATGCTGATTGGCCAGCGTGCACATTGTAAATCGACTTGTACTAATGGAAAAAGGACCGGTCGCCCGGACTTTTTCCATTAGTATAAGTCTTTTTTTTTAAACACTGTCTCACTATGTTAAAAGAGTTTAACATAGCGAAACAGGTTTAAAAAAAGCAACAGAGATCTCTGTTGCTTTTTTTAAAGCTGTCTCACTATGTTAAACTCCTTTAACATAGCGACACAGTGTGTAAAAAGCAACGGAGATCTTGCTTTTTCCGTTGTTTTTTTTTTTAAACCTGTCTCGCTATGTTAAATGGGTTTAACATAGCGAGACAGCTTTAAAATAAGCAACGGAGATCTCAGTTGCTTATTTTAAAGCTGTCTCGCTATGTTAAACCCATTTAACATAGCGAAACAGTAAAAAGCAATGGAGATCTTGCTTTCTCCGTTGCTTTTGCCCACAGCTCTGATGTACTGCGTAGGCATGCGCAGTACATCAGAACTGCCGCGGATACCAGACAGCTGCGGAAGGGCAGTAAGGAGGTATTATACAATGCCATTATTTAAGAAAAGTAATTATTTCTTTTCTTAAATAATGTCATTGTATAATAGAAATAACCCAGTTCTGGGTGTGGGTAATGCGGGATTTACCCACGGTTGGCTTTGTTTGGTCCCTCGGGCTTCGCCCTTGGGACCAAACCACGCCAACCGTGTGTAAATCCCGCATTACCCTCACCCAGGCGTGGGTTATTG
Organism: Protopterus annectens; assembly: GCF_019279795.1. Taxonomy (NCBI): domain Eukaryota; kingdom Metazoa; phylum Chordata; order Ceratodontiformes; family Protopteridae; genus Protopterus; species Protopterus annectens. The sequence continues at coordinate 412,051,449 of NC_056737.1, read as the reverse complement.
CTATATGGATCCCTGCCTTACATAATGCTAATGAGGGGAAACACTAAATATATTTGGGCTGTAGTTTCAATGGAAAGTTTATGAAACTTTTTATTTGAAAAAAAAAGGCCCTAATAAGTAAGACTGAAGTGGAAGAAATGCATTGAGCACTTAACTCATACAGTGCTATGATGCACAATTAAATTGTGACAAATCATTTTAAGAAAAGAAGTTGGGAAGTATGCTACTGTCTGTTTGATAGCTCTCACTAAGTGTTTTACTGGCAAAAGGTAGTACATGGAAAACAGAAAGCTCCATGCACTCCAAATAATTATGATTGTATTAGAGACATAGATGCCAAGAAATTCACCTTTCAATCTTCATTCTCAAAGTGAGCTTCTTGGCATCTATGTCTCTCATTCACAGAATGAGCTGGTTATAATCAGTGATCTGAGATGTGAATTTCTTGGCATCTATGTTGCCAACACATAATAAGCTGGTTATGATCGATGACCTGGTCATAAATGGAAACTGGCTAAATTTAAAATGGCCCTCAACGGCCACAGGTCTAGTACTTACCTAAGAACCTGTAATACTTTATATTATAGACACAACATTATAATCCAGTCTCCCTATCTCCTTGAATTAAACAGGTTCTAAGACCTTTCTACTTAAGTTCATTTCGTAAGGATTTTGACTGATTTGTTCCATCTAATTGTAGCATTAACTCATCAGTTCACTGTAGAACCAAATTGTGCACAGTAAACTTTATTATTACCTTTAAATATTCCCCAGTTCTTCATAACAACATTTTTTATAGCCTGAGAATCTACATTATTCTGTATTGCCATCACTCTTTTATATTCAGTGGCTTTTATTACTTCCAATAACATCTCCTGTAGTCATTCTTTTCTTTCTTTCTTTCTTTCTTTCTTTCTTTCTTTCTTTCTCTTTCTTTCTAAAAAAATGGTGTTATGAAGAACTGGGGAATATTTAAAGCTAATAATGAACTAATTAGCAAAATAAGAACAAGTCCAAAATTTGTACAAAAGAAAGCTAAAAGTTTTAAAAATTACTTTCAATGGAAATTGAGTAAAACTTATCGAACAGAACAAAGAAGTGGTATGGTTAAATGTTATAATTGTAACATGTTTAATTTATTATATTCTGAGGGGAGTGAGGTAGAAATAGGAAATAGTAAAGTGAGAATACCTGGGATATTTAATTGTAAGTCTAAAAATGTGATTTACTTTATACTTTTAACAGAATGTAAATGCTTCTATGTAGGAAGAATTACTATGGAGTTAAATAGAAGAATATACAAACATAAATATGCTATTCATATAGGAGACATCAAAAATGCTATGTGTAAACATTATAAAGGCAGCAACTGTAAGATGAATTATACATTTTTAGTACTAGATTCCCTGGTTAATACTACTAATATTATTAATGTAGAAGAAGAGCTAGGCTGGCTTGAATATTGCTGGCAAGTTAGACTAAATGTGTGTTTTCCACCTGGATTAAATAATAGAGAAGAATTTACTATGCACTTAAAAAGAATAGGGTTAAGACATTAAGGGAAGTGTAGGTTTATTTAAGTCATTTTATTATGTTTTTAACAAACATGCAATATAATGTGATGTTTTATATATTTGTTATATGAATCGTGATTGATCATGTGATTAGAATGTGATATTTAAAGTGTGTTAGGTTATGGTTACCTCAGTCTGAAGAAGTCTCTTGTTGTGATTGTTTTTCGGAGACAAAAGCACTTACTGGAGGTTTGTGTACCTTGAAATAAAGTGTCTGTTATCCAGCAACTTCTGCATCTTTTGTGTACCTTTTTGTTTACTGTTCCTGCTACTTTGAAGAGAGTTCTTTGTTGAGATATAAATTAAGGGTTGTGTCTATTCCTTGTATGCTATAAATATCTGTCTTGACATGGTTATCCTTAGCTGAGAAAAGTTTCAGATACTACCTCGCATAGCAGAGACATTTTCTTGTTTTCAGAGAAAGATGTTAAAACTGCATTTTTTTTTAATTAGTACTGGATTCATATTGGAGAAAACCATTTTCATTTATGATGTTAACAGCAGATTTTCTTCATTTGATCACTGCTGCAGTTGCCTAAACTATATTGGTTATGTCCTGCCAGAGACGTAACAGCCAGCCAGCTTCCAAAGCTTCAGGGCACTTTCCATGCACTCAAACCACTAGTCATCTTGAGCTAAGCAGACTAAAGGTTAGGTCTGGGCAACAAGCTATTCAGAGATTTCCTGCTGCTGAAGAGAGTGCTCCTCTATGGGCTTTCAAGGATCAATGGTCGGTTAATGGTAGGTATATAACTTCCCTTCAGGGAAAAAACTTCCACTTTATTTTTTGTGACAGAAAACTTACCTTTTCTGTAAAACACACACACACACACACACACAAATTAGTTAGGAAAAAGTTTTTTTACTGGCTGTCATGTGACTTTTGTTAACTTTTAAATGGGAGTGTTATGTTTTTATTTTTGTTGTAAAATTTGTTAAAACTCGTTTAAAACTACATTTTTCTGCGGAGAAACTATTGTTATTTTACTTCCTGGGGCAGAAATATGTGTTTAAAATGCTTCTTACTCTGTTTTTGGGGGAAAATATTACTGTTTTACAACTTACATATTTCGCTCACCTTTATGTTTAGCTTCCCTGGAATCTGGCAACTTTTCTGACTTATCCACAAAACAACCTACTGGTTCCTCAGTTGTACCTTCTTCCAGTCACAAAAAGAAAAAGATTGTTAAGCAGCCTTTGCCACCACTACAAGTTGATATTTTGCCTCAGCCACAAATGGGTGACTCTGCTGTGGCCAAAGTTGGTTCCTCAGACCATTCTTGAGAACTGCTGGTGTACTTCATGCAGCCACCATGGACTGGGGGTTAGACAGCCTCTGAAGCAGCTGGTGTTCCCTTGTCAGGCGGGGGGGGGGCATTCTTGTTGGTCCTGGGAGAAGAGGCAGGGAATGCTACTCTGCCTATCCAGAAAGCTGTGCCCATCCCTAGTGAGGTGCTTTCTGGCAATTCTGTGTCTGTTTCTTCACAAATTCCCATCAAAAAGAAACAAAAGATTAAAGATAAATTATCTCCTGTCTCAACGACACTGGACTGGACTAATATATTTGGCTTAGTTCAGGGTTTACTACAGGATCTTGAACTCTCTTATATGGCTGGGTCTGTAAGAAGAATAAGGGATTATTCATTTCCTGAAGAGATTCAAGAGTTTGAACCTCAAGAGGACTACAAAGGATAGATGATGTAATATCTCCACAGATTTCTGATTCAGATTCTGTAAAAAGTGTGAATTTAGATAGTTCCTATGAAATATTCTCATTCTTTGAAAACTGTCTTTAGAATGAATCAGTTGTTTCAGTGGGAAAATACTGATGTTTCTCAGTGCCTTAAAAATGTTTTGATTTATCACAAATGGAATTTCCTGAAACTACACCTATTCCTCACATTCTTTCAGATTTGGAGAATGCCTTTGTCAGAGCCAGTAATTTCCCTGACCGTTAGCCTGCTACCCCCCAGAAAGCAGATGGATTATACAAGGTTCTTAAGTCTTTTAAGTTTTTATACATTAATCCCAGACCTGGCCTAGCAGACATATGTATAGCAAATCCATCTGCTGCTAAGCATTTATTAATACTAATACCTATTCTTCTTACAAGAATGGGAAGGCTTTTGATAAGTTTGGGGAAAAAGTGGATACTTCTGTAACCCTTGTTTTTAGAATTCTCGACTGTCAGGCTCATATGTTGAAGTTTATCCTGACCACTTCTGTGAATATAAGGAATGTTTTAGCATCAGTTGCCTCTTGTGAAGAATAGTCTGCCATGTGTAATTTGGCTTCTGTTGTTTCTCAGGTTGCTATCCATTGTTTAAAATATGCATATGACTCTGCTGATGCCACTTCCAGGGCTACTGCCACAGTAACTGTTATGATGAGGTTTTTATGGCTGCATTCGCAAAACCCTTGACAGGATGTCAAAAATGTTGTTGCTGTTGTGTCTTTCGGCTTTTCCCAGTTAGGGGTCGCCACAGCGGAACTCCGGTCCGCTATGAAATGTTGAATTCTCCCTTAGAAAGAGAACTAGCTTCTGGATCTGCAAAGGTTATTAAAAAGTGTGATGAGAGGAGGAAGCTGATTCAAGAAACTTCTCAGATTTTTCAGCCCTCCTTCTTCAAATATACCAAAAGGATTTCTTACTCTCTTGTCCAGCTTCAATAAAAACAAAATAAACAGCCCCAGCAATATGGTGAGAAGCAAATGATTAAAAAGCAGTGACAAGGAGGATCCAAAAAAGAAAGCAGCAAGCCCCCCAGAACAAAGAACAGTGTAATAAGTCTGAATGACTATATGATGGACTTTTCTCCCACATCCCTCCCTGGCAATTCTTTAATTCTTTTAGAAGTCAGAACCTTCATCTCTCTCTCTGGCGTCAGATTATTTTAGACAGATAGGTTCTGAGAGTAACCCATAGAGGTTACAAATGTCAGTAAGTAGGATAAGTTGATCCTTCCAGTAGAACAAGGTGGTTTAGGATTACCTGATTTGAAGGGATACTTTAAAGCAATACAGTTAAGGCTCATGTACACAACAAAATCAGAAGGGTATAATTCAAAATGGAAAGGGGTGATGATGATGCTGGGGGAAGTTCAAGAAAAAAGAGACAGTGGGTTTGATGGAGATCCTTAAGAATAATAATAATAACAACCATACAGAATATTATCTTCATAAAGTAGGACAAAGTATTCTAAGAACTAAGAGTGGAGAAAGGAGATTTTGCCAATAGAGATAAATGCAAGGAGAGATACAGAAAATAGACAAGAGAAGGTTAAAATTTATGAAAAAACTGACCAAGAAAGCAATGTATTGGGAGCAAATAACTAAGAGAGTGAAAGGTAGTAGAGTGGCATGAAGCCAAGAAGACATTTGGACTACAGGCTAGAGACTGCCTTCCCTACCAGATATTGATATTAGAGTATAGGCAAAGAGAAAAGCATAGGGGAATCCTAAGTGAATGACTTGCACTGGTAGAGTTTTTATTTGAATCTAGAACAGAAGCTGCTTTAAAAAAGTGATAATTAGTAAGGCATATAAAATACTGCATAATAATTATAAGTGTCAGATAAAGTTTTAAAAGATTGGGAAGAGAAACTGGAAAAAGAATTTGCAAGAGAACAATGGGAGGACAAGTGGCTTCCAAGTATGCAACGAAGTCCAGAAGGTTTAGGATCTTTGTTTGTAAGTGTTTGCATAGGTATTGTTATAAGTAGACTTCAAAGAATTTTTACTCAGGTAGATAGCAAATGTTGGAGGTATGATGGGGAAAAAGAGATAATTGGGAACATATGTTTTGGGAGTGTAATGAGATGGCAGAATTGAAAAATTCTGTCCAGAGTACTCTGAAGGAAATATTGGGTGGGCAAATGTCTGTAACTAAGGACATTATTTTTTGAGCTGAGGCACAGGATCTGAATTGCCTAGACATAAGTAATGCCTTAGTAGGTATATTTCTGTTGACTGCCAAAAAAGCAAGTACATAGAAAATGGAAATCAAAGTCTAAACCAACTGTATTTGATGCATCAAATATTATAAAGAGATAAAATAACTGGAAGAGGGATGTTTAGAAAAGGGAACTACTTAGAAATAAATGGAAATGTTGAGAATAATACTTGCAAAATAATGTTTAGGAGAAGGAAGATGAGTAGTGAGTTTTAAGGGAAGGCAAGAATTCATAATTGTATGTAATGTTGAACTGATGATAACTACAAAGAAAGAAAATATGTGTAATGTAGAATATGAAAATGGAAAAATTTTATTTATTTATTTTTTTTTACTGTTAAGGTATTTTTGCCTATGTCTTAAGTGGTATACATATTAATAAAGGTGTTTTAAAAAAGGATTACAAATGGCAGTGGGAGTCTCCTCATCCACCAGACCAAACTCTTTTCCCTCCTGTCATCCAACATAAGCTGACTCAAGGGGTAATACAGGTAGCCCCTCCTCCTCAGTTAGGAGACTGATTTTAATCCTATTTGCATTAGACTAATTTACCTTTAATTTCTCTACATACTGTCTAAAATGTCTCTAAATATTAAATGATTGTCATATACCTTGTATTGATTCTTTACCAATGTTTTTATATTATCATTAATTTGTTATGATCGTTTAAAATGCATATGTTTTTGTTTTATTTTTAAAGAAGGTAAAATTAGCATTCTTAAAATGTTTTGTTATAATTTGGAGCTTTTCCCCCAGGCCTCTGCTGAAATAGGGATTCTACCCAGTCTGACTTTTCCGGTAATCAAATGTCAATAAATAAAATAAATAAAGACAGAAATGTTCAAGGATGTTTTTAGTGCCAAAGAAAGTAGCCTCTTGAAGACCAGTCCTGGACCATTCCTTTCTGTATCATTTAGTGACAGTGCCTAAGCTCAAAGTGCTGTCACTTCACATCTTGTTACCTCTTATTCCCCATTTGAGTTTTCTAGTGACCTTACATTTTAAAGTTGCATATTATCACATTCTCATAGAGCAAGATTCTAGGTGTTTCTTAATGTTTTATGTGCCTGGATCATATTATCAGATCTCTGCCTTACCCTGTGGATTATTTACTGCTATAAGAGTGTTCACTAAGCATCTAACTCCAGTGATAGCCTACTAAAGAATGCAAGGTATTCACATTTTCTTTATTTAGATGACTTGCTTATCTATGCAGAGTCTTTTTCAAAGTGCCAAGAATCTTTCACTTTGGTAAGGGGATCTCCTGCACAATCTGGGATTTCAACAGAACATTCAAATTGTTTTCTATCTCCTGCTCAGGGGATGTTTTTTCTGGGGTGTCGATTCAAAGAGCTTTTTTTCCTACAGGGAAAGAAATAGATCTATATTTAGATCTACTCCTGATTTTTTTGACTTAAACATCTGTATGAGCAAGGAGATTCCTCAGGATTCTGAGTGTCATGGCATCAGTGATACTCGTGATACTTCTTGCAGGACTACACATGAAAAAGTTACAATGGTGACCACAATCTATATAGTTCCAGCATCAACAGCCCTAGACCTTTCAAATTCCAAATCTAGGATTTGTGAAAAAGTAGATTATATGGTTGAGACACCAAATCTCTCAGATTCTAAGTTTCCCATTCTTCCATCCTGCTCTAGCACAGTCAGTCACAATAGGCACCTCAGACTTTGCTTGGGGAGCAGTGTCTATATGGATAAAAGTGCAGGGTCTTTGGAACAAAAAAGACAGGACAAAACACACCACTGTAAAATAGATGTTAGCTGTCATAAATGTTCTCAACTCTGTAAGTCATCTGCGGTCATGTGTACCTCTAAACGTATTTACAGATAACACAACAGTGATGTGTAACATAAACAAACAAGGAGTAACCAGATCCTACCCTCTGTGTAGACTAGCCATGGTAGCCTGAGATACAGCTTTTTAGTACAATCTCACTGTAACGGCATCTTGCATTCCATCAGAGCAAAACTGTGGGGCAGACAGGCAGAGCAAGACCAGTATAGAGCCATACAAACTGAAGTGGAATCAAAGGGTCTTCCAAGATTTGATACATATTTGGGAGACATCACAAATAGATCTTTTTTCTCATGTCTAAAGAATCAGTTGTCAAAATTATTCTCTAGGACTCCATGCAAGTTGGTTTGGAAGAGAGATGCCTTTTATTTTTTTTTCATTGAAGGGGAATGTTCCTTTTTTTTTTGCATTTCTACTCTTTTAACTAATATCTAGGGTACTTCTGAAGATTCAGAATGACTCCCCAGAAATTATTGTGGTGACTCCCATCTGGCCAGGCAACAGTGGTTCTCTCTTATGGCAAACTGGATTTACTCACAGAAGACCAGTGGCGTTTATTACATCCCATTTTCAAACAATTGCAATTGATTGCCTGGCTGATAGGATCTTAATACTTTTTATGTGCCTTTTTCTGAAGATGTGCATCAGATATTAATGGAGGAAATAAAGCCTGTTACTAGAAAATAATATATAAGCAAATAGAAATGTTTTCTAGTTATTGCCAACTGAAAAAACAACACCCACTCAGGGCTAGTGTTTCTCTGGTTTTACATTATTTGTGTTAGTTACAGTCCTTGTAATGTGTCTTACTCCTCCAGTAAGATTCTTTTGTTAGAAATTTCAGTATGTCTGCCCATGGATTCCTGTTTCAATGCAGCCTCATGTGAAAATGTTTTTGAAAGGGGTGTTGCACAAGATGCCTACTAGAAAACAAATGGCTCCTCCTTAGCATCTTAACTTTGTGTTAAAAAAGAAAATTCTTGCTCCATTTGAAATGGCTCATCAGGATGACTTGAGATTCTTGATATGGAAAACAGTCTTATTTATTGGTCTGACACCTGCAAGACGAGTATCCAAGTTACAAGCTGCTATGGTGGGTCAACCTTATCTCATTTTTCATGAAGACAGGGTTTCTTCGAGCAGTATTTATTTTTCTTTTATGCCTAAAGTGGTATCCATGTTTACTTTAAGCCAAGCTATCAATCTCCCTGTCTTCTTTCTATAACCTAAAAATGAGAGAGAAAGGTTACTTCATACCTTGTATGTCCATGCAAAACAACATCCTTCAGAACTTCTTTTCTGCTGTTCCTTTCTTGTGAAGATAAGAAGAAGGACAGACAGTGTCAAAACTATTTTCAAATGGTTGTCAATTGCTATTACTTTTTGTTATTCCCACCACAACCAAACTATTCCAGACAAGGTCAAGGCTCATTCTAACAGGACCTTGGCTTCTTCTGTAGCTTTTAGGAAAGGGTTGGATTCCTGAAGTATTCTAGAACCAACAACTTGGTCCTCTATGCACACTTTTATAAGCAGTATAAACTAGATTCCTTCTCCAGGTCACTCTCCAAGGGCTCCTGGACCCTTCCCCTTCCACCTCCCAGTTGTTCTAATCTGTGGTAATCTACCCATAACACTAAGGCTACTGCAGCAGTGATTAAATGAAGAAAATAGTACAGCTGTGTAAGTAAACTTACCATAACAGTAATGTTCAAATGATCACTACTTCAGTAGCTATTCCCTACCTCTGAATCCATTATTTTTGTATATTTTTATGCCAGGGTATTCCTAGCATTGTTCTTCTCAGGCTTTACACTCCATCTTTCTAATGGCATGAAAGCTCTGAAGTGATCGGCACTGTAATGTAACTTTTAGTCAGTTCAGCTTGAGCTAGCTAATGGTTAGGTGCATGGAAGGCTCCCTGAAGCTTTGGAAGCTGGCAAGCTTTTATATTCTTAGCAAGATATATCCCATATGGCTTAGGCTACTGCAGCAATTAACATTCGGACATATAGTGTTATGGTAAGTCTAGTTACATATCTGTACTTTCCATAAAAAGTAAGAAAGTAAACTGATGTAATTCCATGTACAGTGTAAGTTTTTTTTTTTTTTTTTTTTTTGGGGTGGGTGCTTCTCTACTGCACTTATGATAGTATGTGTGCAATTGTCTGTAGTATTCATAAATTCTCTTTTGAATCCTGTTCCCTTGTAACTGTTATTATGTGTTTCCACTGTGTTGATATGAATCTGTCACACACACACACACACACACACACACACACACACACACACACACACACACACACACACACACGCACACACAGGCACACACATACACAGCCCACAACACCAATGACACAAACATTGTATTCATTAACACAAGAAATTGACATTGATTTTCCAACATACATTTTAACAAAATGCAAAAAAATGCTTTCTGTGTTTGGTGGCAAGCCACTCTGTACCTTTCTTACTTAAGTATACTAACTCTACATTCTGACAACCAGGGAGAAAGAGCAACAACCTGAAAGTGAAAATGTGTGTCTTTACCCACCTCTGTATATGAGATTGGCTTTGATTCATTCCACCATGCCTGTTACTCACACAGCATCTGCTGGTCCATCTACTTAGAGTACCTGGCAACCAGCTTATCCAGACATAAACTGAACAAATAGCATCTTAACCCCTGCAAGGCTGGAAACTCCAGCAGCTGATTTGGCAGCAGTTACCCATTGAGAGGTATGGCTAACAATGATAAACACAGCAGAAATCAGTGAAACAAGCACAGTGTGTATGGCCAGAATTCAAAGACAAGTTCCATAGCATGCAGCATGCACTTGCACTGAAATGAGCAAAATGCATATCTCTGCAGGCTAGTGCCGATTCATAGTTCCATGCAGTGCATAGTTACTGTAGGGTGAAGGGCAGCTGCCCCATGTGCAAAGTGATAGGAGGCATCATTGGCAGATGTTGTTTGATCAGTAGTGTAGTACTAGCATTCAGAAATAAATGCTGCTAATGCATTTGCAAAACAGGCTGTAGAAGTATCAGCTGTTTGTGTGTGGTATACACTATAGCAAGTGGTTTGCTACAGTTTTCAAAGGATATGTTTTTTGTCCTCAAGGAGGAGTGGACTTTTGTTGTTGTTGTTTCCATGTCCATGTCCATTCTTATATAAGTGCCTACTCCACCAGAGGTAATCCCAGAACCTGTGCCTCCTTGCATGGACACCACATCCTCATAGAAGACACATAACACAGCAATGCAGTCCACAATGGACTGAGTTGCAGCAGACTGTGCCTGCATGATACCTGTCACACCATCTAGCATTGTTGATATGTAGTATAGGTTTAGGTTTCTAAAACAGATGTTTGCTTTATCACTGTTTCTATTTAGGAGAAGGAGCTCAGAGACTGCTAGGCCATTCACAACTTGGAAAGCTAAGCAGAAATCATCCCTCAGGAGTTTGTACACTGCTAAATAGAGGGACAGAGCTTTTAGTCTAGCAGAGTAGCAAAGATACTGCAACCTGAAATCTTTTACTTGAAAAAAACATTGAGGTCTCTTGAGTTGGTTTAGGTGATTAGCATGGTACATGCCAAAAGGGACACTGTATTCAACAATGATGAACACAGTAGAAATAAAGGATGAACAAGGTTCAAAGAAGTTATAGCCCCACTGCTCAGACTTGGGTCATGTGAGTCATAGTCAGGGTTTTATCCATATATGCTGAAGATCCTGGCTCTGTTAATATTTTTCACACCATAAATCAGTGAAATTCCACTGTGCTGTCAACAATTGCAGATATCTGTAAAACACACCCCATTGCACATCCTCTAACTGACACTAAATGCAGTTTTATTTGACTGAGAATTTGGAATGCTGTAAGTTCTTTTAATAAAAAAAATATGTATGCTTAGTAAGTCTGAAAACTGGGACTATCTTCCTCTTGTAATTTTGGACCTAGTCCATTGAAAGCTGTTTCATCCTTTGGGATACAGAAAGTATCCTAATACTTCAATTTTCATATGTTAATGACTTATCCTTGGTCACTATGTGCAACAATTTCAATACATTTACCAGCAGAAGTGTTAATGTTCTTAAATCTCTATTTAATTCTTTACTTGGCCTGTCACTGAGAACAATTGCACACTTTCTAATTAAAGTACTTGTTTCTTTTGTCAGATTGAGCATATTCTAAAAAACTATGGCAGCATAATATTACAAGTCATGGATACATCATATAAAATTAGATTAGAAACTTCTCTCTCTCTCTGCTCTGTTTCATGAAGATTATTGAGGGGTGATCCATCTCTCCTCGTTATTGTGCTGTTGGATCCTTTGCTGCTTAGCTTCATGTGTCTAATAATATGACCTCCTTCTGTGACCATCATGAAACAAGAACATATTTTGCATTTTAATGAACACTTCATCAAGAAGGAACAGGTCTGTCACACAAAGGCTGACATTATTTTGGAACAAACTATTTCCAAATGTTTGAAACGGTCACTCTGTATTCGTGTTCCAATGCACCCTGGATTAATGTATGGGAAACAAAAGTCATCAAGCTGATCATGCATAATGAATGAGTACAATTTTATGAATTTGTAAATTACCTTTATACCTCTTTTTCACTTTCAACAGCACTTCAGATACATCTCTGTAATAATACAGACAGGCAGTGCACTGCAGCCTTGAAAATAGTTTATTTAGAGTATTGCAGTTTATTGTTAATTCTGTTTGGAAGGTGCCAGCTAGTTCTGCTGGATGTCTTTTATGCAGTGGATGTTGGACTGCTGGGTACGTAATGTTACAAAACTACAGTCTGCATGCATCATATACTGAAATTAAGTAGAGCTTAGCAAGAAGTAATGTGTAGTGTGGAGTGCATTACCCTAAATTTTATAAACTGGCGCCATCTGTATGACTGATGTGAGACTGGGGTCCACTACTCCTGGAAATGGTTCCCTGGGTCTGGAACATCAATTGGACCACTAGGGGCATTGAAGCAAATGATACTGCAAAGATGATGCATTGTTTTGCTACACCAAAGGGTGGAGTATGCCATGAACCTATGGGCATGTAGATCAGGCTCTGAATGTCAAGAATGAGAAGGTATGAATGTGAATTGCTAAGCACTAACATTTGCTGGAGCGAAAACAGAAACTCTTGATCGGTGTAAAAGGCCGTCTATTACAGCAATTGTCCATGGTAAGTATTAAATACCTTTGGTGACTTAAATAATAAAAGTAATTACTTAATCAAAGTAGTTGTCCAGGATATGATTTTTGTGACTTAATGTACACTGCAAGCTGTTTCTTCATGATTCAAAACCACACTGAAGATTATTTTTGTTAGAATGCTGCAAGGTGTCAAAGAATAATTGCTTTCAGTGAGTAGCTGATGGTGAGTTACGAAGACTATGCCTTAAGCCAAAGTGCATAAAATGTAGTGGACCTTGAAATGTCATGCCATATGAGACTGTTATTCAAAATGATGTCATGTATCAGTAATGGCCTGATCTGTAGTAAAGCACTTGTGAGATGCCAGCATGTTCTAAAAACAGATAAAAGAAAGACTTGTGTTCAGAATGCTCACTTGTAAATAATTTTATGGCAATTCTTATTGTATTCTGGAAGAATGTTCTGTGATTACTTCTATCTATGTATGTCAGAAATATGGAGAACACATACTACTGTTAATAGTAAAATGAATTTAGCAGCTTATATCTGATGCTAAGGTCTGAAAGTCAAACGGCTTCATCAAGTGAGATGGGCACTTTACAGTAATGTTGGCAAACAGTGTACACAAACAGACTCTTTGCACCAATGTCCATGATGGGTTCATGACAAAATGTACTGCAACAAGCAGCTATGATTCCCAGAACTTCAAAACTTCAAAAGGTGATGAGTGGTTAGTTTTAATCCTCATAGCCCTGCTCCTTATATATATATATATATATATATATATATATATATATATATATATATATATATATATATATATATATATATTTTTTTTTTATATATATATATATATATATATATATATATATATATACTATCACTTAGATCACTGTACCTCAAAGTAAGGGGGACTACTCCAAGGTATAGTATTCTTAATTTTGGTATACATATCATAACATTCACACTTTAGTGGCCAAGACTTGAAATTGTTGAGTCTCAGACATTCAGCTGGACCCTATCCATGATGTTAATGCTCTAGAAATAACTTTGTTTTGGCAGTGGACATTATTTTGTTATTTCTTTGTGCACATCTTGTTAACTGGTAAGTGAGTTGGTGCTGCACTCTTTTCTGCTATTACCTGGGTATAAATGCCTTGTGTATATGCATATATATATATATATATATATATATATATATTTATGGGTCTACTTCACTTGACCTAAAACTCATTTGACTGACACCCATTTGACCGACACCCAATTGACCTAAATTTCGTTTGACTGACAACTCATTTGACTGACTCCCATTTCACCGACATTTAAGACATATACTTGTTGTGGGGATTCCTTCACCTGCGACTTGCTTGTGATAAAAATAATTACTGTAACTTATAGTGCTGACTGTTATAATTCAGATAGTCATGTAGAAAGTAGTGTTGTAGTGTTTCTAAATGTAGGTTTATCTCTTTACATTTTTATGGGAAGTATTTAAAGTAATTTTTCGAATGTTTTGTGAGTCCTCAGCATTAGTGGCAATCTGTAGAGTATTGTAAGGCAAGTTAAAGGTATATTCCCTTTCCACCACTGTAGTGCAATCCTGGAGTTAGTATATATAATTGGGGATTGTGGGGGGTGTAGCCCCCCACCTAGTTTGGTTTTACATTGTCCTATTTCTGTTAAGAGGTTAAGTAAGTAGTATTTAAGCACTGGAAAGGGTTAATTATTGGTGTTCTAAGTGTGCTTGTCTATGGTTTAAGATTTAGTATATTGAAATTCAGCATGGTAAACTGTCAGTGAAATGGGAGCCAGTCAAATGAGTTGTTAGTCAAATGAACTTTAGGTCAACTGGGTGTCAGTCAAATGAGTTTTAGGTCAAGTGAAGCATATCCAGATCTATATATATATATATATATATATATATATATATATATATATATATATATATATGTGTGTGTGTGTGTGTGTGTGTATATATATATATATATATATATATATGTCTGTCGGTATATATATATATATATATATATATATATATATATATATATATATAGCTTGTTTTACACTATGCAGTTTCTGTTAAGATGGTAAGTAAGTACTTTTTAATCAAACTAAGTGAGGGGCTATGCCCCCACATACCCCCAACTATATATTCTAACTCCAGGATCACACTACAGTGTGGAAAAGGGCATATACACTACCACTACTATTTTTGGTGAAATGAAATTCGGCGAAATGAGTTTTCGGCGATTTGTGCTTTCAGCGATTTGGTCTTGGTGACTTAAAATGCGGCGAAATGTGCTTTCAGTGAAATGAAACAGATCCATGTATATATATATATATATATATATATATATATATATATATATATATACATATATATATATAGGTTCATAGGTTCATACTAGGCTATCTGCCTAGGGCATTTATAAGCCTAGCCAGAGTGTGTTTGGCTTTCGCCACCCATTTTAAATTAATTTTGCTATGCCCTTTTTCGAGGTTAGTATACTGTGCCTCTGTCTAACAGTGACACAGAAGGGATACCCGGGGTAAACCTACGATCTCCCATCCACTCATCATGATTCCTCTTGAAGAGAGTCGATGAGGGACTCTGCCTAACCTGGACTAGGATTTTATTCCAGAGTGAAGGGAGCCTCTGGGTTATGAATCTGTCCCTCCAGCATGTCCTATTTATTTCAGTGCTGAGGTTCAAGTCTCTCAAGTGCGTAGCTCGATGGGATTTGGATTTTCTGAGGTGCAGCATGTCCATTAATTTCGGGTTGGACATGGCTTTATACGCCAGGCACAGATCTCCTCTGAGCAGGCGGCATGCCACTGAGTAGTGCTGAAGTTTCTTTAACTGGGCAGCATATGGCATCTGTTTGAGCCCTTTGATCCTCTTGGTGAGGTACTTTTGGGGTCTTTCCAGTTGCTGCAGGTGTCTGGTAAGGTACATTTGAAATGGGGCATTGTACTCAATTATGGGCCTGATGAGGGATGAGTAAAGAGGCATGATGACCTCCCCTGATCTAGATGTGAATCCCTTCATGATTAGGTGGGCTATATAAAATGTTTTTCTAACCACTTTGGCCATGTGGTTGTCAAATGAGAGATTGCTATCAACTTGGGTCCCCAGGTCCCTAATTACTTCTTCTGTACTTAATGGATTACCACCTATGTGGTAATTTGTGGGCACTTTGTTTTTGCCAAAGGGGATGACTATACACTTTTTGGCATTTAGCTTGAGGCCATGGCTCTGGCACCAGTTGTCTGTTTCTATGAGGCCCTTTTGGAGGACACTTGTGTCGGCTGGAGAGTCGATTATGGTGCCCAGTTTGCAGTCATCTGCGAACTTAGTCAGCCACAGTCCTTCAGTGTTGGCCTGTACCTCCGAGAAATATATACCGAACAAGAGATGCCCAGGACTGAGCCTTGTGGGACACCACTTGTAACTGGTTTGGAGTCTGACATGGCTCCAGCAATTCTAACCATGTGGGTTCTGTCCTTGAGCCAGTTTGTAACCTATCTAGTGACATAGGGGTCTATATTTAAGCTGGTGAGCTTATCTATAATGCCTGAGTGGGGTATTGTATCGAAGGCTTTTGCGAGGTCCAGGTAGGCTGTGTGGACCACCTTCCCCTCGTCAATGGCCTTGGTGACTGTTTCAAAGAAATCGACCAGGTTTAAGAGGCAGGATCTGCCCTTAACAAAGCCAAACTGGGTAGGATCCAGTGTCTGTAGGTCCCCAATATCTTTATTTATGAGGTCCATGATGATCCTTTCCATAGCTTTGCAGACCAAGCTAATCAGGCTTATGGGGCGATAGTTTCCAGGATCTGTTGAGGCACCACCTTTGTGGAGAGGGACCACTGTTGCTGTACGCCACTCTTTGCGTACATATCCTGTAGTAAGGCTGAGATTGAACAGTAGTTTTATGTTTGTGTTTAGCTCCTCTTGGAGTTCATGTAGGATGCAGCCCAGGACACCATCTGGTCCCACTGATGCTGTGTTTTTTGCTTTGGAGAGGGCAGCTCTTACCTGAGCATCTGAGATGTCAGGGGGGCAGCACTCTGCTGGGATAGATATTTGCCCTTTTGGTGGGGAGGGGGGGGGGGTTGCACTGAACCTGTCAGCTAGGATGTTGGCAATGTCTGTGGGTTCAGTGTATTTTTTGTCATTTTGGACTAATTCTGAGCATATCTGGGAATTCCCGCCCAGGTTCCTAACATAACTAAAGAAAGCCTTGTGATTATCCTTAGTGTCCTGTGCAATTTTTCTCTCGAAGCTGGCCTTAGACGATTTTATGAGTGCCCGTAGTTTTTTGCTAATACTGATCAGATATGCCTTCCCTTTTTGGGATTTTGCTCTATCATGTAGTAGCTTCCTCCTTCTATTGTATAGTTTGTTTATGGATGGGGTCCACCAGACAGGATGTCTGCCTTTGGAGGATTGGGTCTTGGTTTTAATTGGGATTGCATGATCCATGCATTCCTGAAGGTGTTCATAGAATGCATTTATAAAGGATTCTGCGGTCTGGGCCATATTTTCTACAGGCCCGGGGGCTTTGAAGGATTCTACCTCGGTTTTGAGGAGTGTGAAATTTGCTTTAGATAAGTTTTTCACTGTGGTTTTCTGGGCAGGGGGTGGGGTCAGGATGTGAATATCCAGTGAGATTAGTTTATGGTCTTATCTTACCAGTGAGGGATACACTTCTGGTCTGGAGCATAGAGTCACCATGTTGGTGATGATCAGGTCCAGTATGTTTTCCCCTCTTGTGGGAGTGGTAACAAGTTATTCCATAGCATTTGAGTTTATATATTCTAGGAACCTTTGGGCTAGGGCGTTGGAGCTAGAGTAATGCTCCCAGTGTATGTTTGGGTAGTTGAAGTCACCCAATATAATGGTGTTTGGAGATACCTTCATATTTTCCAGTGTTCTCAGGAAGGCTGAGTGGGGTTCCTGGGTTTGGGAGGGTGGTCTGTAGCAGGCTATAAACTGGAAGGCAGTTTTACCCACTGTTAGTTGTACATGGATAGTCTCTGATGCTTTGTGCTGTGCCACCAACCTGGAGGTGTGGGTATCTTTGACGAATATTGATACTCCCCCTCCTTTTGCGGTTCGGTCCAAGTTTTGGGGCCAAAAAGCATGGTATGAGGTATAACCTCATAGTGCTGGGGTGCTCTCAGGAGCCTTGAACCAGGTTTCTGTTACTGCACAGATATCAATGTTCTTCATGCTAAGGAGAGTTTCGAGTGTGTGCATCTTGAGGTTTAGACTTCTGGCATTGAGTAGCATTACTCTTAGTTTCTTATCCCTAGTGATACCTATGGAGGTGGGTTTGTCTTTTGAGCCTTGCCTAAAATAGGCACTATGGGGGTAGCAAGAGCCTTTGCCAATATCTAAAAGCTCAGGGGTGACAGGTGAAAGCCGCCCCTAGCGAAGCATCGTGGCTTGTCGAGCATGTCATCCCAGGCTGACAGGCATTGGATCCCCTTTGAATGACACCAATACTTAGGCCAGTTGTTGAAATTGATCATCTTGTCTTCATATTGTGGTATCATTCTTGGTGAGGGTAAGATGCTACTCAAGGTCAGTGTCATACCGGCCTGGGCTAGCTCCTCTATGTCTCTTTTCATGTAGTCCAGGGAGGTACATCTCAGGTCATTCACACCAGCATGGACAATGACTGAGTCATATTTGTACTTGCCTTGGAGTGACCTGAGTGCTTTTGTTATGTGACGGATCCTAGCACCCGAGAGGCAGCTCACCGTGACCTTCTCCTTGTTCAGCCTGGTGAGCGGGACGTCAGTGTGCCTGACGATAGAGTCACCTATTACAAGTGTATCAGGTGTGTTGTTTAGCCTTAAGGGCTGTGACTGTTCGGCACACTGGCTTTGTGAGCTATGTGTTGCATGTGTTTTGTTTTGGGGTAGCGGTTGCTTGGGTGTCTGCTTTGGAGGTCTCTGCTGCTAAGGCGGATTTTTATTTAGAGCCTCCGAGTATGTTTTTGTGTGTTTATGTGCTTGGTTTGCTGTCGTGGTAGGTCTATGTGAGACTGGAATTGTAGTGAGTGTGGTTCTCTTCTCCTCCTGACTGGTTACACCAGTACTGAGTTGAGAGAGCTTAGCCTCCAGTTTGGCTATATGGTTGCATCTCTCACATGTGTTGGAATTTGTTGGGAGGAGGAGAGGGTTGTCTGTGTACATGAGGCAGTTGTAACATTGCCTCAAGATTCCCAGATTTACCAGCTGGACCAGAGAGGAGATTGACAACTGACCTTTGGACATGCTAGAATAGTATTGGGAATTCCTTTATAATTGAAAAAAAAGGCCAGTGGGGAACAAGGTACTCAAGGGGAGTTTGTGAGGGTGTAGTGCTTTTAATTTTTTAGTGCTGACTTATATAATTGCTTTAGTGAGCAAGTGCCAGGTAACTTAAATGCAATATGTTACAGGTAACTTAAATGCAAAGATGACAAACAGTAACTTTCTTTCAAGTGAAACAAGGAAATAAGTACAGTAAGCAATGCAGATATCTATAGGGATCCACAGAAGCACTGAAAAGCCGCGTTTTAGGTGGAATTAGCGTTTCAGGGAAATAACAAGCAAACAAACAACAAGCATACAAACAAAGCTAGATTCAGCAGGCCTGGATCTAGTCTATGCTACAGCAAACAAGGTGTACCAATTTCAGTAAGAAACAGTTCAAATATGCAGGCACTATAAGCCTTTAACCAGAAATTCCCAGTTCAGAAGGGCAGAGTCCAGCCTCTCCTCCCACAATAATGCAGACCACGAACCTTCTTAATGTAAAATAACTGGCCTGAAGCCCAAGTGCTTAAACCAGAACTAATACACTTTTAGAATAACAGACACTGAGCCCTCAGTCAGCAGGTCCCAACTTAGAAGGATGTAAGCTACCTGTCCTGCCACCACAGTGAAGGCCACAAACCTTCCTAATGTAAAACAACTGGTCTGAAGCCCAAGTGCTTAATCCAAAAGACTTAGAATGATAGCTACACTTTAACCAAGTTACTACCAAGCAGTAATAAATACAACTGAATACTTTAAAGAATGCCTGGATTAGTGCTCAAGTTATACAAACAAAGCTAGATTCAGCAGGCCTGGATCTAGTCTATGCTACAGCAAACAAGGTGTGCCAATTTCAGTAAGAAGCAGTTCAAATATGCAGGCACTATAAGCCTTTAACCCGAAATTCCCAGCTCAGAAGGGCAGAGTCCAGCTTCTCCTCCCACAAGAGTGCAGACCACAAACCCTCTTAATGTAAAATAACTGGCCTGAAGCCCAAGTGCTTAAACCAGAATTAATACACTTTTAGA
>NC_056737.1:411944082-412026582 GCF_019279795.1 Protopterus annectens | reverse complement strand
ATACTGTGTAAAACAAATATGTTTCTTTTTGTCTGTTAAGGCTTTACTGGGACTTCCAGATAAAATGTGATAAAACATGGATAAATAATAAACTGACTTCTTAAGGTTACTGAAGACCATTGACTTTTTTCCATCTGCAGTCAAAAGTGTGTTATTAAGTAATATTACTATAACAAAATCTGTAAATTAAGACAGAAAGGAAGAAAGAAAGAGGTGTGTTACTTTCTTGTATTTGTTCTTAAAACCACTCAGCGCTGTCATTTCACCTTCTGCAGACAATGAGTAACAGCGAACAATCTCTGGAATCATTTAAGCTCTCCCAAGGCACTTCTACTTCACTAGCTGTAAGGCATTAGGCAGTGGCCCATACTAATCTGTATTGCTTTACTGTATTAATTTCTACCATCTAAGGAATCATATCATGCTACAGGTTCACTATTGTGTGTTAAAAATGGGAAACATAAAAGCTGCTAGCAGATATGACTCAGCAGATCCAAAGTTTTCATTTGCTATAGATAAGGTGCAGAGCCTTATTAACCAATATCCGATTTCTTTTTACACCTCCACAAGTAATCCTTTAGGTCTGTCTCATATATCTTTGAATTTTTGTGGAGTTTTATTCAAAATCCACCACAGAAAAGAAATGCTTTTATAATGATATCTATTTAGGTAAAAGGACTTAATGACATCACTCCAGACCCACTCTTTGCTTTCTGTTTGTACTTCCTTGGGCTTAAATAGGTCATCTTCTGAAAGATGTCCTTATACTTTGTTAATTCTCTTATGGTGCTTAATCCTTTTCTACTTTGCCTCCCTTTCATCCTTTTCTTCCAAGTAATACACTCTTCATAATTTTTCTATGTTGATTCTCTATAATTTTTTTATTTTTCATATTTGCATGGCTTCAATTTTGTCAACATCCTTTCAAATGTGGAGTCTCCTGAACTGTACTCAGTATTGCAGCTGGAGCATTACTAAATGACAGTGTGGAGGAACATTTATTTCCCGTCTTCTGCCAATTTTCTCCCTGATTGCCTTTTCACATGCATTGCAGGTTTAGATTACTTAAAATAACTGTAAGCAGGTCCCTTTCCATTTTAATTTTTGATGCTGATTCACCCACAGTACACATTGCTCCTTTGCTTTTTGTTACTAAGATGCATTATCTTTACAATTCTTTGGTTTGAAGCTAAGTTGCCACATGCAAGATCATTTTTTTAACCTTGCTAACTTCTCATTCACTTTATCCTACCTACTCTGCTGACTTTTTTTACAGATCTTTCTGTCGTCTACAAATAGACACTGCAGTACACTGAGACAGGCAGTGAAATTTACTCTGTCCAGAACTGTATCCTGTAATACAACACAAACTTATTCTCACACTTACATTGTCAATTCCATTTATTTTCCCCCTCCAGCATGAAAAGCTGTTCTATAATGCAAGCAGCAGGCCGAGACACATACTAACCGCTGCATCACCGCTGCTCTAAGCATACAAACATATACATTTAATTACTGAGAGAGTATGACTGAGAAGGTGACATTTTCAGCTAAGGCATGGGGAGAAAAGCTTCAAAGTATTACAAAAACATTTTAAGAACAATAATTTTACAATCGTCAAGAATAATACAAAAACATTTACAGATTAAATAACTATACCAAGTTACATATAATGTAAAAACATTGATTAAGAATAGATAAAAAATATATAACAATGGTTTAATACTTAGAGATAGTTTAGTCAATTTATAAGTTAAAGGTAAGTTAGTATAATACAAACAAGAATTGCCATAAAAAGTGAGAGGAAAAAAACTTGGTTATGGCACATTGAGGAAGAGAAGAAAATACATATACCATTGCAGTGAGCTAGGAACCAAACAGGAAGGAAGACAGTGAAGTAAAGCACAGCTCCAAAGAGTTTTAAAAGGTAGATTTTATTAATAAACGAACTCATTCTTTAAAATGTGCAAAACTCTAAAAAATAAATAAGAGCTTTCATCCTGGACCTCCCCAAGACTTCATTAGATAGTTAAAAAACAGCTTGTTAAATAATAAATGCAATCAAATTCTCTCTATTAAAAATACCCTATCTGGACTACTAAAAATGCTGTAAATTTAAATGAAACCTGTGAAAAAAACTGTAAAAGAAACTGGTTAGTAGCCCAAATAAATGCATAAAATTCCTTTTTGTTTTTAGGTAAACTAGCATTCCCAGGCAGAATTCCATCCAAGTACTCACCAGGCCCAACCCTGCTTAGCTTCCAAGATCAGACAAGATCGGGCACATACAGGGTGTTATGGCCATAGATAATGTTATGTAACACCATGCTCAATTATATGAAACTGTAACAAACAAAATAAATAACAGAAAAAAATAGGTTTAGCTAAGATGGTTACTGAGGATGAGGACTTTATTAATAAATGTAGTCTTATGAAAGGGATATTTTTGAATAGGGGTTACCCTAAGGGTATGACTAAGGTATTAATGAAAGAAGTAATTGAAAAAAAGAGGAAGAAGTATCAGGCGTTTTATGGTTTATCTGGTTGTATGTACTTGGTGTTGACTCTTTAAGAGGTTTTAAGGCAGGCCATGTAACTTAGAAAAGTTATTTAAGATGGTGTGCACTGTTTTTTAATTATCTGAAGAAGTCTTGGTGGTAACCAGGATGAAAGCGCTTATTTATTTTTTACAGAGTTTTGTACATTTTAAAGAACGAGATGTTTTATTAATAAAATTTGTGTTATAAAATTGTTTTGAGCTGAGGTTTACTTCACTGTCTGCCTTCATATTTAGGAAGAGAGTCAGTGGGAGAGAAACTGATTAAAGTAAGGAAGTGACTGAGGAAGGGAGATTAAGGAGGTGTAATATGTAAATAGGTGCTTGTTCATGTTTATGGATATAGTTTATCTTGTGGCTTAGCAAGAACATAGACAAATTTTGACTAAGAAGTATTTCAGAATGGTTTAAAAGACTGGAGGAAGAGTATTGACCTGATGGATACAGGCAAGGAGTTCCAGGCTTTAGCAACATGGTATGTGTATGGACTGTGCCCAGCAGATTTGAATGGTTTGTGGACTAAGAGGAGTTTTGGTCATTAGATCATAATGACTAATTGGAAATATAGCTGTGTAGAATGGTATTTAATGCTGGACAAGCTGATGGATGCTAGATAATTTTATAGGTGGTAAGAAGCTGTGTATATGATAGTTGATGGGTAGTTTTAACCATTTTAGGCTTTTAGTGCTATACAGGGTTCGGTGGTGTAGCGGTAGTGTTGTTGCCTCACAGCAAGAGGTCCTCCCATTCGATTCTCAGCTTGGGTTGGGAGTGCCTTCTGTGTGGAGTCTGCATGTCCTCCCCGCGGTCGAGTGGGCGTTCTAAAGACATTCGTTGAATGGCCATAACTTCGGTGAAGGTTGGGCATCGGGCTGGCAACTCGACACCATAAAATCCAACTGCCAATCATTAGCGGATCGGAGTCCCGCTGCGGCGACCCCTAACTGGGAAAAGCCAAAAGACAAACAAGTGCTATGCAGAGTTATTTGCTGTAAATTTAGCCACTTTCTTATAGCACTGTTCAAGTCTTTTGATTTTTGTGATGCCTGGAGGTTAGTAAGGATGAAAGAGACATAAAGTAGTGAGGGGAATAGGTAAGTAGTGGCAAGTGTAAATTTAGTTGCATTAGTGAGAACATTATTGGCTGTGTAAACCATCCCTAATTTTGGTGAGTTTTTAATGCTGTTTTGTACATACAGGTTAAATTTAAGATTATCATCCACTATCATCCCTAATAATTTGCTATTAAAGAGGATTCTAAATTGTGTTTTTTCATGTGAGAGGGATTTGCAGGAAAAAAGAAGTAGCTTTTTTTTTGTTTGAGCATGACTTGTGAGTTACAAATTAATATTTCATTGGCTGTTAGATCTTCCTGAGTAATTTAGGGAGATGTACTAGGTTGTCAAATATGCATATGAGTGTGGAATCATCTGCAAATTGTATTAAGAAGGCCTGTTTTATGGATGTGTGGAGCAAAGGTGTAGTTAGGCATAGCCTTTGTACTCCACTGAGTACAATTTTCTAGACATTACTTAGAGAAACCATTGCTTTTTGTACTCTAGCAAGTACAATTTTCTAGACATTACTTATAGAAACCATTGCTTTTTGTACTCTACCGAGTACAATTTTCTAGACATTACTTAGATAAACCATGACTTTCTTAAGCCATATTATGTCCACAACTGTCTAAATTAATGCATCCAATAAGAGTTACATAAACTGAAATAAATGTATATATTTAATGTTTTTTTTTTAGTGGGCAAGTGATGCAAACATTTTTTAAGTGTTAGGGAAGGTAACATGTCAAATTTTTACCTGCCTGGTCGGTTGGCCATTTTACAGACAGATGCCTACTGGACAAGCAGCTTTTTAATCAAAAAAGGGTGGGTTGAGATAGACCTAGTAAAGACATTTGAAGTAGCAGTTTGCTGTAACAAACTGTATCAAAGGCTTTAGACAAGTCTAGAAATAAGAGGAGACTAGTTTGTCATTATCTCTAGCTTTACTGACAGTATCTATAAAGGTTAGAAGAGCAGAGTTATTACTATGGGAAGGATGGAAATCACATTGTGTGGGGGATAGGAGCTGTTTCTGCTGGAAACATTTTAGTATTTTTTTTTATTATTTTTTAATACATTTTTTCAAAAATTTTGGAGGGGGAGTAAGATTGCTATGGGTCTAAAGTCAATAATGTCTGTTGAAATTCTTTATTTCTGTAGAAGCATAATGTGTGATTTTTTTTCCAGAGACAGGGAACGTAGATTCCTGGACTGACCTGTTTATAAGGCCTGAGAAAGGACAGGCAATGCTATCTGTTGCTTTTTTAAGGTACTTACTTGGAGGGTCATCAGCTGAATAAAGCATAGTTTGAATTTGTTTTAGAGTAGTTTTATATAGGATGTGGGCACATGTTTATAGGAGAAAGTGGATGTGCTGATATGTGGCTGTTGGGCAAGGTTGGGATTAGATGTTGGGGAATCATTGGTTAGGGACACTATACTATCTGTGAAGTGCTGGGTTACTGGGAGAGGGGTTAGGGTGAATTTCTGGCAGGAATGTAGGATTTCTTTAATGGCTGACCAGAAGATTTTAGGGGTTTGTTTACTATCTTCTGAAAGATATTATAGTATAGCTTTTGTCTTCATTTATTTGCTTTTTAGTACGGTTGCAGAGCATTCTGAAATTTTCACAATATTGTGGTATTTATATTTTAGAGATTCTTTCCACACTTTTTCTCTGTCCAGCATTAGCATTCTACTCTTTTTGGATATTCATATTGAATTGTTTGTTTTTAGAGTCTTCCTTCTAAAAAGCACATGGCTATAATTAATTTACAGCATCAGCTAAGGAGAAGATTTTAGGATGCTCCAGTTAATAAACAATAGTGTAGTAATAAATATTTTTGGGTTAAACATGGACAGGTTGCATGCTGTATTATAAACATGCTATTTAAGTGGATGTGTGAGATGTCTGGTTGTATAGATTGGGATATGGTTGCTGAGAGAGTCCGACATTGTAGCTGTTGTGGTGAATTTGCTAGGTTCTGATACTAGGATCCAGTCTAATAAAGAATCTGATCTATTGCTATAATGTTTGGAGCTAATAATTAGTTGTGTGAAACTGTGTAAGTTAATGCTAGATGTAGGTGAGTTAGAAGTCATGTCCAACCAATGATATTGATTTCACCTAGTAGTATTTTTATTGGGGGAACTGTTGTCTATATCTAATTTAGGATATCTTCCAGTGTAGTTTATTTTTATCAGGAGGGATGTAGAGGACAGTAATACATATTTGTTTAAATTTGTTTATTTTCAGAAAAGTTATAAGAAGCTCTGTTGAATTGAATTTTGGTATTGGTCTGTTGTAGGGGAAATGTGACAGCTCATGGGAAATATTAAAGCAATACTGCTCCCTTTCCTGTTTATACAGTTATTAAGGATGATACGATAGCCAGGGGTATAATTTTGGTGTAGTTATGATGGGTTTAAGTTAAGTTTCAGTTACAGTGAGAATATTAGGCTTTTGTAGGGTAATACAAGCATGTATATAGTTCAGTAGTTTTATTTCTTATGCTTCTAATATTGATTCTCACCCTCAGGCCTATTACTACAGAGAGCAATTTATAGCCAGTACAAAGCAATTAACAAGGTAAAAAGTATAACAGGTTTTCTTTCATTTACTGAATGCAGAAATCAGGAAGCTAGGGAGACTAAATAACTGGCATATACAGTGTAGTCTACTTGTCAAGAGAAGGGACAGTGGCCAACTTAATAAGTGATTCTTATAATGCAAGGACAACTCCTTTGTGGGAATATCACAGCCACTTTCCAGTACAGGGCAAGCATGTATTTGACTAGTTAAAGGCAACAGACAGCAGGCCTCTTTTCTTTTTAGTTGAAATAATTTTTGAAAGTTTTAAAAAAAAGCAAGATTACAAAATTGATATATATATATATATATATATATATATATATATATATATATATATATATATAAAATGAATAATGTTATAAAGACCAAATAAAAATTGCAACTATTTACAATATTTACAATAAACCTGAGCCCAATGAGGTAATAAATGAAACAAGATGAATGAATAATTAAATATGAAGAAGACAATTTAATAAGGGCTAAAACTTTCAACCAATGGTTGTTCCTTAATTTGTTTGGATGAATTCTTCTCTCTTTTACTTTGATTTCTTTAATTGCTACATCCTTTAAAAGGATAGGAAAGTCCTCAAACTTTGTTTCTGATGAAGATTTCCAGTTTCTTGTAATAGATTTTCTGGCCACTGCAAGTATAGTCCAAGCTAGATAGGAAAACTTTTTTTTTGTATAGCTGTTCCCAGAATATTAAATAGAACAATTTATTGTATTAAAATAAATGTATCATCCCATAATGCTTTAAAAGTTTTGAACTTTTGCCCAAAAGTTATTTACCATAAAACAGTCATAAAACATATGTGACCAATTAGCTGTAATTTGTTTATTACATCTCCAGCACTCAGTTAGAGTTGTGTTAAAATTGCTTACATTGCACACTGACAAAGTTCTCAGTAAAGACTTTTAGGCATTGGGCCTTGTGGCAGAGCTTCTGAAATCCTTGCTTTAAACAAACATAAGAAGGCATTGCCAAAATGAGCATAGTCTAAACAGGTGCTCCTTATTAAAATAAATAAATAAATAAAATGTTGTTGTTGTGTCTTTCGGCTGAAGATGTTTCCTTTTCGGACATCCTTGAGATTCTCAGGCAGAGGCATAGCTGGACTTCCCTAGCCCCCTCTGAGGACGAGTCTGCTAGGGGTCGCCACAGCAGAACGCCAGTCCGCTAATGATTGGCAGTTGATTTTTACATGCTGAGTTGCCAGCCCTAATGCACAACCTTCAACGAAGGTACGCCCATTCACACATGTCTCCACGCAGAAGATGCTCTAGCTGAGAGTCGAACTGGTCAGCGTCTTACTGTGAGGCTACAACACTACCGCAGCACCACCACTGCAGATCTCAAGCCATCAAAAACTGTGGAATGAGTCTGTCACCTCAGATACAGACCTGGATGAATCGGAGGGGTCCCCAAAGTCCCCCTCTGAAGATGTTTCCTTTTTGGACATCCTTGAGATTCTCAGGCAGAGGCATAGCTGGACTTCCCTAGCCCCCTCTGAGGACGAATCTGTATACCTGGACGCATTTGGTTCCCGACCTTCCACTTCCTGGGTGTCTCCGTCTTTTGATCCACTCATATCTGTAATGTCTCGAAAGGCTTGGTCAGCTCCAGATTCCATGGAACCTGTCCCAAGGAGACCCAATAAATTCATCACAGCTCCCCAAGACAAGCAATTCTTAACTAAAGGTGTCCCAGTTGATGCCATGGTGGTAGCAGCAGCCACAAAGAGAGAGCTAGCTGAACCTTCCTCATCTGTCCATCCACCGAATAAAGACTCTTGTACGATGGACAGATATGGGAAGCAAATGTTTTCATCAGCGACCTTCTCCCTTGGGTCCCTGAACTATCTTTCCCATTTTACTAGGCTTCAGAGGGATCTCCTAAAAAGAGATTGGAGATACCCTACAAGATCCCACAGCTAAGGGAGCTTCAGCCAAGGTAGCTACCCAGCTGGTGACAATAAATTCAATAGTCAACTTCTCCATTAGGCTTATTTCATACACAACTGATGGAGTGAGTAGAGCTGCAGGAACAGGAGTGGCTCTTAGGAGACATTCTTGGCTGCAGCTATGTCAGTTTGTAGAACCTTTCAGAGCATCCTTCCCCAATACCCCCTTTGATGGCTCCTCTCTTTTTGGGCCTCAGGTGAAAGACACACTTACCTGGTGCCAGCAGGAAGGCAAGACGCTCTCTGATGTTGGAGTCCGTTTTTCCACTCCTACCAGACCATACCCAAAGAGTCAGAAGGGTGGAAAGATGTGGTTTTGGAAATCCCAGGGACCGTTGCCTGATGCATGTGGTGAATTTTCCCCCAGAGTCAGAGGGGGAAATAATAACAATGGCAGACACCACCCTTGTGGCAGAGGGGGTCTGCAAAATCAGGGTGACAGAGATACATTCTCTTCCAAACCCTATCAGCATCCCTGAAGGGATGCCCACCTGCTCAACTCTGGAGGCAGTCGGGGGAAGGCTTTCATTGTACCCTATTGCCTGGCAAAATATTACAAAAGACAAATGGGTACTAGCCATTATATTCGGAGGTTACAAGATTCCCTTTCATCAACCCCCTTTTGTTTCAAAAAAATCCATCCCAGATGTTCCACCCAGTCTAAGGGATCAGGCAGTCACAGAAGTTTCAAGACTGCTAGAAAAAAAGAGACATCCAGGAAGTCCCCGCAGACCAAGTAGGATCCGGAACTTACTCAAGATTCTTTTTAGTGCCCAAAAAGACAGGGGACTGGAGACCAGTTCTGGATCTCAGCAGGTTAAAGAAATCTGTACAAAAAGAAAAGTTCTGGATGGTAACACTACAGTCCATTCTCCCCTTTCTGGGTCAGGACAATTGGATGTGTTCCATAGATCTTCAGGACGTGTACTATTATATAAAAATGGACAGACGGTCCAGGAGATTTCTACGCTTCCGGCTAGGGGCCAGTCATTACCAATTCAGAGCTCTGCCCTTTGGTCTCACCACAGCCCCCAGGGTGTTTACCAAATGCATGGCAGTAGTCACGGCTCACCTGAGATGTCAAGGATTCCAGGTGTTTCCTTATCTGGATGACTGGCTCCTCACTGCTACCACCAGGCAACAACTTATAGAAGCACGAGATTACACCATCACATCCTGTGCTCAACTGGACATCACAATAAACTTTGAAAAATCTGCTTTGTTGCCCTGTTAATCTATTACATACATAGGAGCAGAGCTAGATACAAGAAAAATGATTGTCAAATTGCCTCAGGAAAGAGTTTCCATTATTCAAAAATAGGTGCCACTTCTCCTGAGGAGCAAAATAATTCAAGTAAAATATGTCCTTCATACTCTAGGGTCCATGGCAGCAGCCATTCTTCTAGTTCCCTTAGCACACTTTCACATGAGAATCCTTCAGTGGCTTCTTTTCACACAATGGTCCTTCCAGTACTTACCCATGTCTCACATGATGCTAATTACAGAATCTTGCAAAAGACACCTTTCCTGGTGGATGGTCTCCCCACTAGTTTCTCAGGGCAGACCTTTTATGGAACCCCATCCGTTCACCACAGTGACCACGAACGCTTCCCTGATAGGGTGTGGGGGGGGGCATTATCTAGGGAAGACAGTCCAAGGCACTTGGCAACCTCACGAGTACCACTTGCACATCAATGTCCTGGAGATGAGAGCGGTGCTCCTAGCGCTGCAAGCTCTTCAAGACTCTCTCCCTGCTGGGACTATTGCAGTACAGATGGACAACATGTCAGCGGCTTGGTACATCAACAAACAGGGCAGAACCAGGTCTTACCCCTAATGCCAAGATGCCCTCAGACTGTGGCAATGGGCAATTTCCTCCCAACATTTTCTGATAGCAACATATATCCCTGGGGCATCCAACGTAATAGCGGACAAGCTCAGCAGGACTATCCTCATGCCTCACGAGTGGTCTCTGAAACAGGAAATTGTGGATCATATTTTTTGCAAATGGGACCAGCCTTGCTGCGATCTCTTTGCCTCTCCCCCTCAACAACAAATGCAGCAGCTACTTCCCCCTTGTTCCTCCTCCAGGTCACACACCCAGGGATGCGCTAGTCTATGATTGGCCTCAGGGACTCCTTTATGCATTTCCCCCCTTCCCCATAATTCCAAAAGTCATTCAAAAAGCAAAATCATTGGATTGAAAATGATCCTCATTGCCCCCTATTGGCCTTGACAGATTTGGTTTCCGTTCCTTCACCCCCACCTTCTAGCCCAGCCTTGGATTCTGGACCCAGTACTGGATCTCTTGATTCATCAGTCAGGTGGGCTATACCAACCCCTCCAATCTCTCAAGCTCACAGCTTGGTTACTGTACTTCCAATCCTAGCCAGGCTCCCCAATATTTCCCGAGCAGTGCGTGATATTATTGATGTTACGTTGTCTGTCTCACCTTCATTCTTGCTGTTTGGGATTGGAGCTGATCCTCGGCTCTGACTTGGCCATCTTCAATAGCTCGAGAGCTGTTTACTGGCTCGAGGCTACCCCTTATCCCATAATGCCCAGCGATAGCTACCCAGATCTCATTTGCTGCTTCAGTTGCAAGGGTGTCATTTTTTTTGGCTCAGGCTCGTATATTTAACTTTTTGTGTAAACTTCCTTAGAATTTAAACTTTCTAGTATCCTTTCTGTTTTAGAGTTAGTTATACGTGTTGTAGTTATATTTTCTATAGTCTCTACCTTTTTTGACAGAACTCATTTAAGTTAGAGAGTTCTCCACCCCTCCCCCATCCCTAGGTTAGCCATTTAACTTAGAGGCTTTCCTACTTCTTTTTTCCCCTTATTGTAAATAAAAAAAAAAAAAATATATATATATATATATATATAGGTTTACTATCATTAATTCGAAAATCAAAATAAATCATGTCTGTATTTTCGAATCTTTAAATTGGAAATGAACATTTCCGAATCAACCTAACCTCGAAAACAAGGGTGTATTGTCGAAAATGTCGCTCGCGACATTTACGGCAATACACAGCACGCCCACCCTTCCCATAAGCAACTATCTACCTAACCTAAACACACAGTTATGCAGGGGCTGCACCGTGGGGGGCTGTGCCCCCCACACCCCACCTAACTTAATATTCCAATTCCAAGATCGCACTACAGTGAGGAAAGGAATGTATTTCCCTAACCGCACTGTACCGCGATCCGCTCCCATGAGTGAACGTTGGAATTGCAAATGCACAGTCCATTTGCAATGGCAACGTTAAGCTCATCACCACAATATGAAGTATTCGAACATCTGGTGTTCGAATACTTCATAGCCGTGCAAGTGCACGTCGGCATTGTGATGGTAAACCATATATAAATATATATATATATATATATATATATATATATATATATATATATATATATATATATATTTAATTATATTATATCTTAGATTTCCTTTATAGTTATAGATAGTACTGATGCGTTTTGTCTAGTGTAGTACTGTTTTTTGTCTGTATTTACTTACTTAGTCTTCCCTTTTTTTGGTACAGTCATGTCTAAGGAAGCTAAGGTTTCTGGATTCAAGAAGTGTGACTCATGCTGTCCGAAAATGTCTCTGACAGATGGGCACACTAGTTACGTCTACTGTTTGGGTGCTGTTCACCTGCAGGACTCTTGTTCTATTTGCCATGCTTTTAGTCCAAGAGTCCTGCAGGAGCGTAAGAACAAACTGATTCTTAGGGGTCTGTTAATACCCCAGGATTCACCAGCAAAGAGTTCACAGCCAGTGAAATCCCCAAAATCCTCTAAGCCATCGGATCCATCTTTGGAGCCAACTCCTGTGCAGGATTTACCTTCTAAGTCGGTTCCTGCTGGCACCGACAAGACAACCTCCCCGTCGGCTCCATCGGATGCTTCAGAGCCATCGTGGAGCCACAAGAGGCTGAGGTCCCCTTCCTTAGAGTCGGTGCATTAGGCTCCTTGGTCTCCATTACTTCAAAGTGAGCATAGCCACCGATCCTCTCACTCCTCTCGATCCTCTTAGGCTGTCGATCATGATCTGGAGAGACTAGTCAGTAGGTTGCTAAAGTCGCAGCACTAACTAAATTATTGTCCAGCCCTCCTCAACAGGTATCGGCTCCATCCACTTCACTTGATGTTCCTCCTCCGACTCCAATGAGTTCCGAGCCAGAGTTTGTTGGGGTTCGAGTAGTGGAACTGTCGGCTCCGATAACCATATCCCCTTTGGTTCCAACGTTGGCTCCGATTACCTCGATGGTACCTTCCATAGAGGGATCTGGATGCTGAGGCCCCCTCGTCGGCTCTGAGGGGGCGAGTGGCATCAAACCCTTGTCCGACCCCATTCTCCCTCTCAGAGCATCGGCGCAGGTGAGCTTGGCTCCACCATCGGCCTCGGAGCTGTCCCCCTCGGCGCGGAGAAAGATTCCTATTTCTTCGGAACCGGAGCTTTCTCTGCCTCGAGACAGGGACTTATTTGAGGTCATGCAGAGTGTGCTGTCCCCAAGTCAGCTCCAATACAGGCCCCACAAGCTCTGTAGTGCCTGTGCCAACCTCTGCTCCTCCTCCAGACCCCAAGCGTGGGGAACCAAGGCTCCAGGTCACCACATTGGTTGTTTCCTCTTCTTCTGAGGCCTCCCCTGATCATTCAGAGGAGCCCCCTTAGAAGAGGAAGTGCAAGAGGAAGCACATTGACTCCCCTGAGTCTGTCACTTCTGATACAGACTTAGATGAATTGGAAGGGTCCCCGAGATCCCCCTGTGAAGATGTTTCCTTCTGGGACATCCTAGAAATGCTTAGGCAGAAGGGGAACTGGAATCCCCCAGCCCCTACCAAAGATGAGTCTGTATTCCTGGATGCTTTTGGTTCCTGACCTTGCACCTCCTGGGTTTCTCCGCCTTTTGACCCACTTATGTCCGTAGTGGCTCGTAAGGCTTGGTCAGCTCCGGACACAGTGGAGCCAACTCCAAGGAGACCTAGTAAATTTATTACAGCCCCCCAGGATAAGCAATTCCTTTCTAAGGGTGTGCCTGTTGATGCCATGGTGGTAGCAGCAGCCACCAAAAAGGAGCTAGCAGAGACCTCTTCATCTGTTCATCCCCCTAACAAGGAGTCTAGGATGATGGACAGGTACGGAAAGTGAATGTTTGCTTCAGTGACCTTTTCCATGAGGTCACTGAACTATCTATGTCATTTTACTCGACTTCAAAGGGATCTCCTTAAAGATATTGGAGATACCCTTCAAGATCCTACAGCTGAGGGAGCACAAGCCAAAGTAGCTTCCCAGCTAGCGACGCTTAATTCTATAGTTAACTCCTCCATGAGGATCAATTCCTATGCGGCCGATGGAGCAAGTAGAGCCACGGGCATGGGTGTAGCCCTTAGGAGGCATGCGTGGATGCGTCTGTGTCACTTTGTGGAACCCTTTTGAGCGTCCTTCACCAATACCCCCTTTGATGGCTCCTTTCTCTTTGGGCCACAGGTGAAAGACACGTTGACTAGGTGTGAGCAAGAAGGCAAGACTCTCTCTGCTGTGGGAGTCTGCTTTTCCACTCCCTCTAGACCTTACCCCAAGGGTCAGAAGAGTGGGAAAATGTGGTTCTGTAAATCTCAGGGAGCCTTGCCTGACACACGTAGTGATTTTTCCTCCAGAGGTAGAGGGGGAAACAATAATAATAGATGCCACCCTTGTGGCAGCGGTGGTCCGCAGAACCAGGGCAACAGAGAATCTTTCTCTGATAAGCCCTTCCAGCATCCCTGAAGGGTTGCCCGGCTGCTCACCTCTGGAGGCAGTCGGGGTAAGACTTTCACTGTACCCAAAAGCCTGGCTAAATTTAACAAATGACACATGGGTATGGTCCATTATATCCAGAGGTTACAAAATTCCCTTCCATCAACCTCCCTTACAATCAAAGAAAATCCTTCCAGATGTGCCACCCAATCTGAAGGAGCAAGCAGTAATAGAAGTTTCAAAACTGCTAGAAAAAAGAGCCATCCAGGAAGTTCCCACAGACCAGCATGGATCCGGAACTTACTCAAGGTTCTTTTTGGTACCAAAAAAGACAGGGGACTGGAGACCGATTCTGGATCTCAACAAACTAAACAAGTCTGTACAAAGAACAAAGTTTCGGATGGTCACGCTACAGTCCATTCTACCCTTTCTGGGTCAGGACAATTGGATGTGCTCGATAGATCTTCAGGACGCGTACTAACATATCAAGATGGACAGACGCTCCAGGAGATTTCTTCGCTTTCAGGTGGGGGCCAGTCATTACCAGTTCAGAGCTCTGCTCTTTGGTCTCACCATAGCCCCCAGGGTGTTCACCAAGTGTATGGCAGTAGTCACGGCTCACCTGAGATGTCAAGGATTCCAGGTGTTTCCATATCTAGATGACTGGCTCCTCACTGCTACCACCAGGCATTAACTCCTACAAGCGCAGGATTATGCAATCACATCCTGCACCCAGCTAGGTATTACAATAAATTTCGAAAAATCTGCCTTGTTGCCCTGTCAATCTATCACTTACATAGGAGCAGACTTAAACACAAGGGATATGTTCGCAAGGTTACCACTAGAAAGAGTGTCCACAATTCGCCAACAAGTGCAAATTCTAATGCAGAGCAAAAGGATCCAAATCAGGTATGTCCTTCAAACTCTGGGCTCCATGGCAGTGGCCATTCTTCTCATCCCACTAGTGCGCTTCCACATGCGAATTCTTCAGTGGCTCCTTTTCACACAGTGGTCCTTCCAAGAGCTACCCATGTCTCACATGATCCTTATCATGGAAGCATGCAAAAGACACCTTTCCTGGTGAATGGTCTCTCCATTAGTTACTCAGGGAAGACCTTTCATACAACCCCCTCCAGTAGCCACAGTGATGACAGACACCTCCCTGATAGGGTGGGGGGGCATTATCTGGGCAGGACAGTCCAAGGCACTTGGCAACCTCATGAGTACCATCTGCATATAAATGTCCTAGAAATGAGAGCCGTGCTCCTAGCGTTGCAAGCTCTTCAAGACTCTCTTCCTTTCAGGACCATTGCAATCCAAACAGACATGTCAGTGGTGTGGTACATCAACAAGCAGGGCGGGACCAGATCCTACCCCCTATGTCGAGAAGCACTCAGACTTTGGCAGTGGGCGATTTCCTCCCAACATTTTCTGATCGCGACACACATCCCTGGGAGATCCAATGTTGTAGCAGACAGGTTCAGCAGAGCTATCCTCATGCCTCACGAGTGGTCTCTGAATCAGGAAGCTGCGGATCTTATTTTCCGCAAATGGGGACAGCCTTGCTGCGATCTTTTTGCCACCCCCTTCAACAGCAAATGCAGCAACTCTTCTCCCTTCTTCCGCTTCCAGGTCACATACCCAGAGATGCTCTAGTCCACGACTGGCCTCACGGACTTCTTTATAATTTTCCTCCATTTTCCCTGATACCGAAACTCATACAGAAAGCAAAATCGTTGGGTTGCAAAATGATCCTCATTGCCCCTTACTGGCCTCGACAGATATGGTTCCCATTCCTGCACCATTACCTTCTCAATCAACCCTGGATTCTGGACCCAATTCCAGATCTCCTGATTCATCAAGTCAGGCGGGATGCATCAATCCCTGCAAACTCTCCAGCTGACAGCTTGGTTGCTCCACTTCCAACCTTAGCCAGGTTTCCCAGCATTTCCCCAGCAGTACGTAAGATTATCGTCTCCTCTCACAAGTCTACAATGAGAAAAACTTATGCTAGCAAATGGAAATGTTTTTCTTGTTGGGTGGAGTCTAGGAATGTGGATCCCATCTCAGTCCCACTCCACGAAATTCTGGAATTCCTGGCACAACTGTTTCACTCCAGGGCCGCTTCTGCTACGATTAGGGTACAATTAGCAGCCATTTCTAATTTTCATATTGGTTGGTCAAATTCTAACATTATGTCTCATAAGCTCTGTAAAGCTTTTTTGAGAGGAACATCTCTTCTTAGACCTCCAGTGAGAGATCCTCCTCCCCCTTAGTACCTTAATTTAGTCCTAACTTCTTTAATTCTGCCCCCTTTTGAACCAGCATCTTCCTGCTCCATCAAGTTTCTGTCTTAGAAGACACTCTTTCTGGTAGCTATCCCTTCAGCTAGGTGTGTCTCAGAACTCCAGGCACTATGTGTTCGTCCTCCCTACCTGGTGTTTCACAAGGACAGTGTTGCTCTGAGGACTAATCCTTCATTTCTTCCTAAAGTCTGCTCAGAAAATAATTTAAACCAATCTATAGATCTCCCTGTGTTCTTTCCAAATCATAGCAACAAGGCAGACTACAAACTTCACCAATTGGACGTTCATAGAGAATAGTGTTTTTACCTGCACAGAACTAAAGAAATAAGAAAGTCAGACTAATTATTCCTTTCTTATGCCTTAAACAAACAAGGTCTGCCAGTTTCCAAGGTGACCTTATCCAGATGGTTGTCCCACACTATTACTTTTGTTTATCAGTTAAGGAACAAAGAGTTACCAATTAAACCAAAAGGTCATTCTACTAGGGCATTAGCCACCTCCGTAGCCTTTCAGTCTAGGTTGCCCATGGATTCCATCTATTCAGCTGCCATATGGGCAAACCCTCATACCTTTATCTCTCATTACAAGGTGGATATGGTCTCTCGGAGCAGAGCTGATTTTGGTTCCACTGTTCTGAAGAGTCTGTTCCACTGAGCCACCCAGGGTGTTAGGTGCTATGGACGCTGTCCCAAACAGCAAGAATGAAGGCGAGATAGACAACTTAACATTAAGAAGTTATGTACCTACCATAACGTTCCATGTTAGTTGTTTTCATCTCGCCTTCTTTCTTGCATCCCTCCCTCCGTCCCCTGCCCTAGTACATTGAGAGGAGTTCCTTTTTTCACTGGCTGAGTATTCTTTTATTATTATTCTTCTGGCCAGGTCTTCCTAAACTATTCTAGATATTAGAATGCTGGGAACAACCAGTTTTTTGATGACTGTTTTTTTTCTTATGTCTGGTTTAGCTATTTCAAATGAGATCTGGGTAGCTATCGCTAGGCATTATGGGATAAGGGGTAGCCTCGAGCCAGTAAACAGCTCTCGAGCTATTGAAGATGGCTGAGTCAGAGCCGAGGATCAGCTCCAATCCCAAACCGCAAGAAAGAAGGTGAGATGAAGACAACTAACATGGAATGTTATGGTAGGTACATAACTTCTTATTTCCTCCCATAAGACAAATACAGTGAAAGTCTATGCTGGCAAATGGAAAAGATTCTCTTACTGGGCAGAATCCAGGAATTTAGATCCTTTTACAGCTCCTGTACTCGAGATTTTGGACTTCCTAGCAGAACTGTTTCATTCTGGTGCAGCAGCTGCTACCATCAGAGTACAACTGGCTGCCATTTCAAATTTTCATGTTGGAGTTTCCAACTCTAGCATAATGTGTCACAAACTCTGTAAGGCCTTCATGAGAGGTACATCTCTACTTAGACACCACAGTGAAAGAGCCACTTCCACCTTGGGATCTCAGTTTGGTTCTTGCCTCCTTGATACTGCCACCCTTTGAACCAGCAGCATCATGTTCCTTGAAGTTTCTCTCTTGGAAAACTCTTTTCTTAGTTGCTATTACTTCTGCCAGACATGTTTCAGAACTTCATACACTATGTGTTCACCCTCCATACCTAGTTTTTCACAAAGACAGGGTTTCCCTGAGAACTAACCCATCTTTTCTACCTAAAGTTTGTTCAGACCACAATTTGAATCAGTCCATTGAACTCCCTGTCTTTTTCCATAATCATTCCAACAAGGCAGAATACAGATTACACCAGTTGGTTGTGCATAGACAACTGCATTTCTATCTCCATAGAACTAAAGAAATGAGAAAATCAAATCAGTTGTTCCTTTCATTTGCTAACAACAAACAAGGCCTTCCAATTTCTAAAGTAACATTGTCAAAATGGTTATCGGACACCATAGTCCATACCTACCACTTGAGACAAAAAGATCTTCAACAAAACCCAAAGGTCATTCAACCAGGTCAGTAGCTACTTCGGTAGCATTTCAATCTAGATTGCCCATAGATTCAATTTGTGCAGCAGCTACTTGGGCAGATCCTCATACATTCATTTCTCATTACAAAGTAGATGTGTTCTCCCGGGGCAGAGCTTCCTTTGGTTCCAAGGTTCTGAAGAGTCTACTTGGGCAGATCCTCATACATTCATTTCTCATTACAAAGTAGATGTGTTCTCCCGGGGCAGAGCTTCCTTTGGTTCCAAGGTTCTGAAGAGTCTTTTCCAATGAGTCACCCAGGACTGAGGTGCTAGGGATGCTGTCCCATCCAGTAAGAATGAAGGCGAGATTGGACAACTTAACATAAAGAAGTTATGTACCTTCCATAACGTTCCATGTTAGTTGTCTTTCATCTCGCCTTCCTTCTTGCGTCCATCCCTCCATCCTCCTTCCTCGAGGATTGAGAGGAGTTTCTCAATGGTTTCACTGGCTAATTTGTTTTGTTATTAGTTGCTTTGCAACCAAACCATGACAATTAACTGTATATCCAGGTTTATTAATGGATTATCTTTTATAATTATGTCTAGTGCGAGCTATCTCAAATGAGATCTGGGTAGCTGGCACTAGGCATTCTGGGATAAGGGGTAGCCTCAAGCCAGTAAAGAGCTCTCGAGCTATAGTAAGTAGCCGAATCGGAGCCGAGGATTGGCTCCAAACCCATCCAGCAAGAAGGAAGGTGAGATGAAGGGCAACTAACATGGAATGTTATGGTAGGTACATAACTTCTTTTTACAGCTTTACCAGGTAGTAAGGGGGTCAGGAACCATACCCAGAGCTCTTGGTCAACATTGTACTGTTTACATACTCTTTCAAATGTATGAATAAAGCTATAAAACTCATCCCCTGTGCAAATTGTGGAAGAATTTAATGACCTTTATTGATTCTGGGGTCCGGTTCTTCCCTTCCCTATTACCTACATGACCCTGAAGAAGAGTTAACATCTCCCTCTCACATTGTCACTACTTCTTTTTTTCAGCCTTCAAATGCTGCAGTTTACCTTCAGTCTCCAAATGCCATAGTCTCTCTTCAGTCTCCAAATGCTGCCATCTCTCTTTGGTCTGCAAACATTTGGCCTCCAGTTCATGCTGACTCTGCTTCCCCTTTTCGTCAGCCTCCAAATATTGCAGTCTCTCTTCAGTCTCCAGTTCAAGTCACTTTTCAGTCTCCAAACATTTGGCCTCCAGTTCAAGTCTTGTTAATTCCAGACAGATTTTTAAGTCTTCTGAAGAAAAGGTGAACTATCCTGTTTCTGAAGACTGTACATCCTCAACACTAGACTGGCTGTCCTCCTGGCCACTGGTCTGCTCTGCAGCTGTGATTAAGGCTGGAATAATTTCCTTTTTAGTCCGGTTAGCATGCACCAGTCCTTTGGCTTCACACACCTTTGCCAACTGGTTCTTTATCAGCTTACCATAATCCTCTGTTGACATTTTTGCCTGTTTTCCCTGACTAAATTAAACTAACAAAAATAAACAAAACTGTTGTGAAAATGAAACTCTAAATGTTTACCTTGTAGCTGTTGGGAGTGCACACACCTTTAGTGACAACTGCCCACAGGCTACTGAAGTTCAATTAATATCCCACCACTCTGCCACCAGTACGTAATGGCCTCTCTTTACCCCAGACCAGAAATCAAGGAGTCTCAGTCCTCACCACTGACACCAGTGAGAGATGATCACTAAGGACAGGAATGGATTTACACAGTATTTTTCAGATGCAGCTCTCTGCATCAAGCACAATTTCCCCTTGGAGCACACAGGGAGCATACTATAGCCCTGGGACTTTGACCATAAGGTTAGCATATTTAAAGGAAGGCTGTATGATGGGTAAACAGGGAGCAAAAACACTTTTTTTTTAATTTAGTTTTTTTGATGTTTCTTTATATTTACATTTATTTTGGTATAGTTAATGTCCTGGTTGTTTGCTGTTCTATCATGTATTATTTGTCATTCCAAGCATTTCTTAATATGGTTTGCTCTACATACATTTAATCCAGTTTTGTTAACATATCTCCAGCAATTTTATATTCTATTATATATTTCCATAATTTGCACATATTGAACTGATACCCACAGTGGAATGGATTTGCCTGTTATTCATAAAGCAACATTTTTCACTACATAAGAAAAGCCATCAGTCATACAAAAGTTGCTTACATCCTTATGCTTAATGTACAAAAACTGTTGAGGAGTGAGATTTTACTGATGCTTTTGAGGAACTAGAATTGTTCTTGCCAAGTTTACTTATTTATTTATTTGTTTGAATTTGCGTACCAAAGTAATGATCCTAATGGACTTTTTTTCAGACCCAGCCAAGCTCATCCTTTCCCGACCTTTTCTTCCTATATGCATTTTTCCTTAAAGGTCATAAATCATTTCTGCTGCCTTGCAGTACTTCATCTCTAATAGTATGAGTGGAAATTACAGAAATTATTACAGTAGTTACTCAAAGTACTTCCTCATTAAGTAACTTTACTGCCTTGCCTAGTTTGCTACTGATCATCATTCCAGCATAACACAGAATGCCAGCAACTTGATGTTCTGCCTTTCTGCACTTGCAACATATATTTATGCCATCACTGATGATGTCTTTGCGTAAGGCCAGGTTTCTCTTTTGATAAATGGTTAGAGATTGTTACAAAAAGTGATAATTTCCCAGTGACTGTTGAAACTCTTCATCCAAATTTACTTACCACAGACTATTAGTCTTAAGTTACTTGCAGCCCTTATCTTATGTGACAAAACAACACGGCGAATAGTATTACCATGCTTTATTACAAATTTTACAATAATCAGTCTCACACAAACAGTGCTGAAGTGTAATAGCACTTTTCATCATGCTGTTTTGCTGCTGTAATTAATACTGGAGTTATTTTATTATCTTCTGATATACTGTCAGGCTACCAATTGCTTTCATCCTTTACAAGGAAATATACATTCTATTCTGGATCTTTACCAAATGCTGCTAGTACACCCATCAAATAAAATTGCTTCAGTCACTGACTCACAGCTTATCATTATTGCATAGTATGATAACTTCTTCCAGTGATTTACATTTGTCAACTATAGAAAAGTGTAACATCTTAGATTATCCCGTCAGTCTACTTGACAGGTGGGAATGGTCACCAGCAGGTGTTCCAACATAGCAAACAGCTCTCTTACAACTGAGGCTCCTCCCTTACCTTCCACAATGCAGTGCTGCTCCCTGTTTACCTCAGATCTCATATGTTGCCATTCCTGTCATACACAATTGACTGCAGCTCAACAGATTTGTTTCAGATTTTATCTTTCTGGTAGTTTTTCTCTGCCTTCTAGCCAGAAATTGTTTTATTTAGTACTATTCTACTTAGAGTACCAAGTTTTAGTATTTCTGCTTGTCAGTATTTTTTTTCCCTACTCCTGCATTAAACTTTTTGTAGAGTAGAAAGTTTAATTTTTTTATTATTGTTCTTGTCACTATCCTTTAATTGTTTATTGTTCCTTCAGAAATGCAAAAGACCTCAGGTTTTCATAAATGCAGCAAGTGTGGCCACAAAGTTCAGCCCCAGGTCACCCAAGACCTTTGCTTAATGTGCATTGAGCTGGATCACATCAATGAGCTATGTAGCATATGCAACTCCTTTGGTTAAAGGACCTAGGAAGAAAGAATAAGCTTATTCAAAAGGGGCTTTTTTTCTTACAGAAGATTTCAGGAAGGAGAAGGAGAAGAAAGTGAAGAATGAGAAAAGAAGGACTGAACAAAGCTGTAATACCAAGTTACATCCAAGTTAGCCAGGCTGTATTCGAAGCCCATCAAACCAGTTCAGCAAACCATGCAGCCACAACCATGTCTGAACCCTCCTCATAGGTCAATCTCCAAAGTTGCTGTCCAGGCTACCCCTCAAGGAGTCCAACCAACCGAAGTGCTAACTATTTCAGACCCTTTTGGAGGAAAAGAACATCTAAGAACTGTCAGGAGTTCCTCCCTGCTGTATGATCTGGAGCACATGATGAGGGTTCATTAAAACTTATACAGAAATGGGTGTCATAGTGTCCAACTCTGTCTGTAAGGTGGACAGGCTAGAAACCCAAGCATTGACCTTTTCTCCTCCTTCCCAGTTTTGGTACTGGGATATTTCAAATAGACTGATATACCATTGTTGTCTGGTTTAGCATTGAGTGAGCTTGACCTTTCAGCTCTAACTCCTTTGGTCCTATTGCTATTGACTCCCACCCCCTCTATGTTGAGATCATATAGGCAACAAGAAGCTGACATTGAGTGCTCTGTGCCAGTGTCAGTGCTGACTCCATTAGGGCTGTTCACTGTACCCAACACTTTATCATTTGATATATCAGTGCTGTTGGCAGCTTTAGGTCCAGGTTGACCTCACAGCTGATATCTCTCAGTGTTGAGCTTTCATCAGCAACAGCATGTTTTGCACTGAGGTCAGTTCAGTTCTGGCTTCATCAGCTCCCACAGATGCCTCTTCAGCATTCAAAGTACTGTAAAGACTCAAATATCTGGGCAGAGACCACTCATCACTAACTTTAGCTCCACTGTCACTTGAGTTTTGGGTGCTGATCATGAGCTTCATTCTTACAGAGTTTCAAAAGGTCTCTCAGCAGACACCCTTCATGGTCAGACCTATCCTATATCCAGTCAGAAGGCCCCCAACCTAATATTCCCAGGAAGAGGACATGCAAGGGGAGGCACATAGACTAACCAGAAGAGTCTCTTACCTATGATTTAGACCTTGATGGCGGGGACATATCCTCATAGAACCCTTCAGATAACACCAATTTTCAAGAAATTTTAAAATTGATGAGACAGTGCCACTTAACCCACCGACCCCACTCCTTTGATGAGGAGATTCTGATGTAAGCCCTTTGAACTGCCTGTTTATATTCTGAGTGGTGGTCTCATGGCCCACATGATTGACTTGCTTATGGGAAGGGCTTGGTGAGAACCCAGTGAGACTGAGCCAACCACAAGGAAGCCTGACAAGATAAAACTCCCTCCTAACAACAGACTATATTGGAGTACAAGTCTCCTTGCTAACTCCATGGTGGTAGTGGTGATCATCAAAAAGGAGCCCTCTGAATAGAGCCTGGCTGTCCATCTACCAAATAATTATTGGGAAATCAGCAGGTACTTTTGCATAAGCAACATAAACTACCTGATGCACATGCGGGCTAGCTGTACAAACACTAGATACGCTGTGAAGACTATTGACAAGAGATACCTGTAGACAGCTAGAGGCACAGGTGTCCCCCATATTTAACATATCTAGGTTCTCCTTACACCTGATACAAAATGTGGCTGACAGAGTGGCTAGTGCAGCAGGGACAGGCATTACAATGAGGCATTATGCCTAACTCAGGCTTTGTGACTTTGCAGAGAACTTTATGTTGTCATTTAATAAAGCCCCTTTGATTGGTCTTCACTCATTGGACACCTCAGGAGGAAGGGAAACTGGTAAAGAGTGAATGAGTGGGCAAGACCTACTCTGCAGTAACAGTCAAATTCACAGCCCCTCAGAGATCTTTCTCAATGAATCAAAATGATTCTATGAAGTTGTGGTTTTCAAAATCCCAATGGCAGCTCTTTGAGCAGATTCCAGAAAGGGATGCCAATGTAGGTTTGGGGGGGGGGGCTTTCAAATTAACACTGTCCTAGGGGCAGAAATACTCTGCAAAATCAGGGTTTCCATAGCATATTCTAAGGAAGGCAGTAGCACAAACTGTAGTGACTTCCCAAACAGGCACACTGTATAGGCAGTCAGTGTTCATCTTTCTTTGCACCAAGAAGCATTGATAGCTATCACACAAGACATTTGGCCTATGGAAATAGTATCCAAAGGATATATGATTTCCTCTTCCCAGATAAAAAAGTCATCCTTCCAAACACTGACATCCCACCCATCAAAAGAAGGTGGGAAAGGCAGACATTTTATGTTTTCTGTCCAAAAGGGGCATCCAGAAGTTCTCTCAAGACCAGACCAGTAATGGTTCTGAGTTTATCCAAGATGCTTTTTGGTTCCAAAAAAGTAAGGACCTCAATCTCATCCTAAATCATATTGGTCTAAATCAGTATGCCATAAAATCCTATTCCAGATTATCACAGTGCAGTCCAGCCTTCCATGTCTCCAGAAGGGGATTAAATGTACTTATTAGTCCTCCAGGATGGATATTTGCACATCAAAATTGCAAAGCTTACAAGATGTTCTTACACTTCTGGTTCTGAGACAGTCTGTACCAATTCTGACCTCTGCCATTTGGCTTCACACATCCCCCGGGTGTTTACCAAATGCATGGTTGTGACTGCTTAACACACACAAGGCTTCAAGGAATTCCTGTCTTCCCTTACCTAGATAACTGGCTGTTTCTGTCTACTACTGGAGAGTCCCTTTCTTCTTTTACTGATGATTTTCAACAAAAGTCCAACAAAATGAAAATTACAGTCTGTTATATTTCACAAAGGCTATAACAGCTCATGGTCTTTTCATGTGTACATTCATTCATTCATTTGTGTCCAAAGAGAAACTTACACACAGAGACCGCACAGTAAAAAGCATATATATTCACACTTTGTAAGAACCAGGACTGTCACTGTCTCTAATTTCTTTCTCATACCTGTAGCAGCATTTACTTAGTCCTAACATTCCTCAAATGTCACACTGAAACACACAAA
This sequence comes from Protopterus annectens, assembly GCF_019279795.1. NCBI lineage: Eukaryota > Metazoa > Chordata > Ceratodontiformes > Protopteridae > Protopterus > Protopterus annectens. Next base: position 412,001,682 of record NC_056737.1, on the reverse strand, counting down.
TACAAGAGGTTTCAATATTAGAAGAATGGCCTATCTGCTCATCCAGCTTGCCCAAAATCTCTGCACATAATTCAGCACAGAAATACTGGGTTCATTCCATTTATACCATTTATGCCATATTCTCTTGAGTGTATAATCTGAGCCAGTGCTTTGTATGCCCCAAACCTGTTACTATTTGATATGTATCAGCTCTGATGAGGATCATGTTGGTGGAGGATATCATCCTTTCTCCTTAATGTCTCTTTTAAGACATATTTTTACAGTATGAATCTTTGACTTTAAGACTTCCTTCTGTACAATACACTGTTTTGTTGTGCCTTTTCATATTTTTTGTTTCTGCTTTCTTAAAGGTCCAGAAGGCTCAGCTGTCTAGTTTAATGACAGTTGTGAATAAATGGAAAAAGAAAACGAAGAGGAATTTTAATCACTGAGCATCCGTGGGAACTGACTTAGTTTGTGTGTTTGAGAGAGGTGCTTTCCATTAGATGTATTGCTGTATTTGTAGTCATTTTTGTATGCTCAAATTCTGTTTAATAGAAATCATTTGGTTGTGGCATACATTGTCATTGAGCATATTTCTAAATGTGAGTGATGTGGAACTGACTTCCAGAAAATAAGCTAGAGGGGATATCATGTCAGGGCTTCCAAAAATTTGGTAAGTGATTATTGATAATTGCTAAATATATGAGCTACTTTTATTTTTGCAAATGTTTTATCATTAATGCTTTGTTTTACATTTTATACCAGACTTTAACATACCTGTGGGTATGTTTGTGTCCATGGACCACTTCACTTACTCGGTTGTCAAATAAATACATAGCTAAACATAAAACAAACAAAAAAATAAATAAATACCTTTGAGAGGATCCCCATTATGAACAGTTGCAGTGCAATTTCTCTATTTCAACAAGAAAAGGCAAATCTGCTCAGCAGATGAGAAACTGCTACAAACAATCATGAAATCACCTTCTAGGATGGAAGTAGGAAATGACAGTATAGTAGGGCATCGGATAGTATCCTAACATACTAAGATCATTAGATCCTAACATAAGTGATAACATAATCACTACAGAACTCTCTAGAGCACAACAGTTTTGTGGCCTGTGCAATAAGCACTTACAAATATTTTATACTGAAAACATGGTTTAAGTCATTTATTTTATTATGTATTTTTTAACCTTGTAGCACAAGTGTCTGCCTTCAGGGTTTTGTTGGCACTACTATCTAGTTAAGTGAGGAGTTCAGCATCAAACAGCAGCTAATAGAAACTAAGAGAATTAAACCCAGGACTGCAAGATGAAGGTCATTAGCACCTTCTAGCCTTAAGTCTCTGAGCTAATCTAGTAAATCAGAGCTACATTTTTGTCAACTTTAACATTACAGAAATAATATAAAAATATAAGTAGTTGCACTGCACAAATGGAAAGCCAATTTTCTATTGATCAAGCTAGCCACTAATACTTTTAATGTGAAAGTTATTTTTAATTCTCAAGTTCATAGGTTCATAGGTTGGTACTAGGCTATCGGCCCTAGGGCCTATACAAGCCTAGCCAAACAATTCCTTGGCTAATTCTTCCCACAATATTTACTTCCCTAGACCCCTGTCTAGCAGGGCGACTGACGTGACCCCCGGGGTGAATTTCATATCTCCAATCCAATCGTCAAGGTTGCTTTTGAAGAGAGCCAAAGAGGCGCTCTGCTTGACATGTATGAGCAGTCTATTCCAAAGTCTAGGGAGTCTCTGGGTCAGGAACCTATCCCTCCAGCATGTTTTGTTCATTGCAATGCCAAGGTTTAGATCTCTGGAGCATGTGGCTCTGAAGGACTGGGATTTCTTTAAGTGTAGCATGTCCAACAGCTCTAGGTTTGACATGGCCTTTTATGTTAAGCAGTGATCACCTCTGACTAGACAATATGTGACAGAGTGTAGCTGGAGTTTTTTAGACGATCAGCATAGGGCATCTGCTTTAGGCCTGTGATTCCTTTAGTGAGGTATTTCTGCATCCTTTCCAGTTGTTGCAGATGTCTTGAGAGGTACATACCAAATGGGGCATTGTATTCTATAATGGGTCTAATGAGGGATGAGTACAGTGGGACAATGACCTCCTTTTTTCTGTATGAAAAGCCCTTAGTGATGAGGTGTACCACATAGAAGAATTTTGTGACTGTTGTGGCGATGTGGTTATCGAAGATGAGACTACTGTCCACCTGTGTCCCTAAGTCTCTTGTCACACTTTCAGTGTTTAGATTCATAGATTCATAGCTTAGTACTATGCTAACTGCCCTCATGGGCCATTTTAAGCCTAGCCAATTACCCCATGTGAGAATCAAGCCCTGCACCTTGTGTTTTTAAGGTAAGCACCTTAACCATTACACCAATCTCCCACCCCACCTATGTGGTAATTCACAGGTACATGTTTTTTCCCAAAGGGGATAACTATACATTTCTTGGCATTGAGCTTAAGTCCATGGCTCTGGCACCAAGCATCTGTTTCTCTAAGGCCCTTTTGTAGAATATCCACATCATTTGGGGATTCAGTAATGGCTCCCGGTTTGCAGTCATCTGCGAACTTTGTTAGACAGAGTCCCTTAATGTTGGCCTGTAATTCAGAGAAGTAGATGCCAAACAAGAGCGGTCCCAAGACTGAACCATGAGGAACTACTCTTGTAACTTGTTTGGAGTTGGCTACTTTTACAATGTGGGTTCTGTCAGTAAGCCAGTTGGTAACCCATCAAGTGACGTTGGGATTAATGCCCAGCTTAGTAAGTTTATCTATTATTCCAGAGTGGGGGATGGTGTCGAGGGCCTTAGCGAGGTCCAGATAGGCTGTGTGGACCACCTTACCCTTATCCACAGGTCTGGAGACTGATTCGAAGAAGGCAATCAGGTTCAGGAGACAAGATCAGCCCTTCATGAACCCAAACAGGGTGGGATCCAGTGTTTGAAGGTTGCCAGTGTCTTTGTTAATGAGTTCCATGGTAATACGTTCCATGGCCTTGCAGATCAGGCTCGTCAGACTGATGGGGCGGTAGTTCCCAGGATCCAAGATGGATCCCCCTTGTGGAGTGGGATAACTGTAGCTGTGCACCACTCAGTGGACACGAAGCCTGAGGTGAGGCTATGATTAAACATGACACTTACGTGAGGTGCCAGTTCATTTTGTAGTTCATATAGTACACAGCCCAGGATATCGTCTGCTCCCATGGATGCTGTACTCTTAGCTTTGGAGAGTGTGGTTTTTACCTGTGTGGCTGTTATAACTGGAATTTGGCAATCTTTTGGTATTGAAATGGGCCATTTAGGGGGTGAGAGGGGGATGAAGTTGGCACTGAATTGATCTGCCAGGATATTGGCAATATCCTTGGGATCAGTATATTTAATGCCATTCTGTTTTAGCTCAGAGCAGATCTGAGCATTGCCATTTAGATTCTTGACATAGCTATAGAATGCCATGTGGTTGTCTTTGGAATCTTTGGCAATTTTAGTTTGTTTGACAAGCATTCACTTAGGCTTAATTTTGCAACTCGGGCCAGAGACAGTACTTTCAAAGGGTTTACTATGGCAGTTACAAACGGAGATTGTCTGCAGATAGAACACTTGAACATTGGATATTTGAATGGCCATCTTGCTGAACATCTCCGTGTCGAAAGTTCATATCAGTGAATGAAAAGTTCTGTCAAAGATCACGGTAATGTGCAGTGTGGGAAATTCATCCCTTTCCTCACTGTAGTGCGATCTCAGAGTTGGAATATATAGTTAGCGGGTGGTGTGGGGAGTGCAGCCCTCCACAAGGGGGTGCAGGGGGCTTGCCTCCCTGCAGAAATGTGATGTTAGGTGTAGGAGTTTAGTATTTCTATGGTCCTACACATACATAATGTGATGTGTTTGATTTTAATGTCGAATCAGCTGAATTCATTCAGCTGATTCGACACTGTGATTTGCGGGTTTTTTCCGTGGTTGTGGTTCAGTATTTTAGTTGCAAATTATTTTGTTCGGCGATATTATGATAGTAAACCCTTTCAAAGATGTGTTTTTATTTGCTTGCTTATTTCCTTATGCTTTGCCAACTACTCTGAGCCAACAAAACCATAACATAACAATATTGTCAGTTAGATTGGTATAGCTTGTATTATTATAGTTACATTGATAGGTTAAATATAAAGTACCAGGTAGTTGAAATGTATGCCCATGTGGAATATGTAATGGTAAATGCCACAACATGATTAACTCTTAGCACTCCTGATGCTGCACATAGTTAATATAATGCAAACAAATGTGTCTTTTGTGTATCTTCTGGTCTATGTATCTCTACATAGCTAGTTTATTTTTTTATAAACATCTTAATTATATCACACTAAAAAGTGACACAGGTACACACACATATTAATATAAAGAAAAACAAACTATAGTAACATTTGATGTTCTGTAGTCCTATCTCGCCTTCATTCTTACATATGGGTTTGGAGCCAATCCTCGGCTCTGACTCAGCCGATTACAAAGCTCAAAGTCTCTCAATTGGCTCGTGGCAAGGTAGGTATCCCATAGTGCACTAGTAAGAATCCCCAGATCTCGTTTGCCGTGTCTACAAGTTCAGAAGTGCTCTCTTTCTTGGCTGTGGCTAAATTGGATTTTCTTCATTATTTTATTTCTATAGCGATCGTTTTTTGATAATATTATTAGTTTTAGTATAATTAGCTTAACTGTTGTTATTATAGTAGTAAATTAGTTAGCGTGTTTTTGAATGTTTGCAATTTTTTATTTGAAACCTTGTTGGCCGTCACTTCCGCAGGCCCTTTTTTCTTTCTGAGTGGTATCCCTTCTTCGGTGTGCTAGTTTTCTTTTTGTTATATTTAGATCTCTTAGGTGTAGGTAAGTGTTTTCATTAGGACCTATTCTAGCCTTGTGTTTTTGACTAGAATAAATAGTTTAAATTTGACAGCTGTGTGCAGTGTTTCTCTGTTGACTCTTACTAGCTAACTAGCTAGTTAGAGTGTTTGTTGAATTTATTGCAATTGTTGTTGCAAATTGTTTATGTCGCTTACTCCTCTGTTTAGGGCTAGGCCTGTTTAAGTTAGAGGACCTAGTCCTCTATTACCTTTTCTCTAGTGTGTTGTTTCCTCAGCAGGGCTAAGCCCGTTTAAGTTAGAGGACCTAGTCCTCTGTCTTTGCTCGTCCTTGTTGTTCTTGAACAAGGCTAGGCCTGTTAAAGTTAGAGGACCTAGTTCTCTGTTGTTTTTTCCTTGTGTGCAGTGTTTTTTTTTTGCAGGGCTAGGCCCATTTAAGTCAGAGGAACTTGTCCTTTTTCTACTTTTCCCTCTTGTGATTGTTTGTTCGTGACAATATGTCTAAGGATTCAAAGGATCCTAAACCTTCGGGTTTTAAAAAGTGTCTCAAGTGTTCTCAAAACATGTCCCTGACTGATGGACATAGTATTTGTGTTTACTGCCTGGGAGCCATACATCTTCAGCAGACATGTTCTTTTTGCCACTCCTTTAGTTCTTGAGTTTTCCAGGAAAGGAAGAACAAATTGATCTTGAAAGGTCTCCTTAAGCCTTCCTTTGAGGTGAATTTAGCCAGCTCTTCATCATCGCATTCCAGGTCTCCCTCTTCTAAAAAAAGAGAAGGTTAAGTTGTCCAAGAGACAATCTCCCACACCGACTATTTTATCTGGACCTCCACAAAAAAATTACAAAGTTGGACAAACCTTCTACCTCTTCGGCTCCACTATCCTCAGAGCCAGTTGAGGTTATCGACATCGACACTCCAGTATCGGCCCCAAGTTTTTTCGGACCCGACTACTGAACACTTACCTCGGAGCCGGTCTAGAGAATTATTACCGGTTTCCCCAACTCTCAGATCTCTGATTTTACAGAGTTCTAGATCACCTACCTTGTCTTCCAGATCCTCCAAGAGTCTTTCTGAAGAGAATGTAGAGAGAGTAGTGCTTAGATTCTTGAAGTCGTCGGTGCTAGCTAATTTGTTGCCGGCTCCGACCCAATCAGTTCCGGAGTCATCTAAGGTCATACTTCCTGCTTCTCTTTCTCCTCTGAGCCATGTCGGTCATTTGGAACCAGAGCTATCAGTGCCACTTGTTGTGAAACTGTCAGTTCCAGCACCTCTGGCACCGACTTGGTGTCTGGGAGCCGAAGCTCACCAGTCGACCCCGACAGGGACGCTTGTACCTGAACTTCTTCGGTTCCGAGACTACCTCTCAGTGCGTCGGCTCAGTTGAGCTCGGAGCCTACATCTATCTCAGAGCCAGTTGCTTTGGAGCCGAGGGTGACTTCTGCTTCCTCAGAACCAGGGGTTTCCTCGGAGCCAGAGAGATCTGCCTTTGATATGATGAGGAGTGTGTTGTCTAGGTCTTCAACTCCACACAAGGGTACCGATGCTCTTCCCCCTCAAGCTCTGACCTCTGTCTCAGCACCACCTCTCTCTATTGACAGCAGAGACCCGCAGCCTCAGGAGCCCCGATTGGGTGGCCCCCAGCCTTTCAAGACCTCACCAGAATACCCTTCAGAGGAGCCTCCTTGGAAGAGAACTTGCAAGAGGAAGCATGTAGACTCCTCTGATGAGTCCATCACCTTTGACACTGACCTTGAGGAGTAAGAAGTGTCCCCTAGGTCATCCTCTGATGATTTCTCCTTCGTAGATATCCTAGAGATCCTGAAACAGAGAGGTGGTTGGCCCACTGTCTCCCCTTCTGATCAGAAGTCAGTGCACCTGAAGGCTTTTGGGTCTCAATCTTCAGCCTCTTGGGTGTCTCCACCTTTCAATGAGCTCTTAGATTTAGTTAGTCGAAAGGTGTAGGAAACTCCTGATGCCATGGAACCAGTCCTCAGAAGGCCCAACAAATTTCTTTCAGTCCCCAAAGAGAAAGAGTTTTTAACTAAAGGTGTGCCTGTAGATGCCATGGTGGTGACAGCAGCTACAAAGAAGGAACTAGTGGAAACTTCCTCATCTATACACCCACCGAACAAGAAGTCTCGAATCATGGACAGATATGGGAAGCGTATCTTCTCTTTTTACACTCATATCACTGAATTACCTTACCATTTCACTAAGCTTCAAAGAGATCTCCTAAAGGAGCTAGGAGATACTCTCCAAGGTACTTTAGCTGTAGGAGTCCCTGAGAAGGTTACTGTTCAGTTGTCTACCTTAAACTCCATTGTTAACTCCTCCATGAGGCTGATATTTTATGCAGCAGATGGAGCGAGCAGGGCAGCGGGTTCAGGAGTTTCCCTTAGGAGACACTCCTGGACGCACGTATGTAACTTTGTGGACCCCTTCAAATCTACATTTACCAACGCCCCCTTTGATGGTTCCTCTCTGTTTGGACCAAAGGTAAAAGATAGACTCACCAGGTGAGAGCAGAAAGGGAAAACTCTTTCTGCCATGGGAGTACATTTTTCTGTCCCTTCTAGACCAAACCCTAAGGGTCAGAGAGGCGGGAAAATGTGGATCAAGAAATCTCAGAGATTTTTCCCAGATGCACAAGGTGATTTCTTCTCCAGAGGCATAGGGGGAGGAAGTAATGGTAGACGTTGCCCTAGAGGCGGGGGGGGGGGGTCCACAAAAAGTACAGTTATGTACACTTACCATAAATGTAGATGTTCGAGTGTATTCACTGTTGCAGTCATTACATTTGGGTTATCTGCTTGAAGGTAGCCCTCAGTCGGCCTGATTGACAAAGTCTTGGGTCCTGCATCAGTTGCTGTCCCTTCTTCCATGACGTCAGGTCATCACGGGTATAAAACATGCAGCCGATGCCATTACGTCAGTTTTTCTTGCCCCAGATGCCAGATGCCCCCCTAATGGGAAGCAATTAAATATAAAATTACAATGATATGCCTCCAACAAAAAAACAAATACACCAAAAAGGCTTTTAAGCATAGTAAAGGAAAGTAGAGGTATAGCCAAAAGAAGTTAGGGGGCTGGAGGGAGGGTAACCAGGACTGCAACAGTGAATAAACTCGAACATCTACATTTATGGTAAGTGTACACATGTTCTTCGTGTTTCACTGTTGCAGTCATTACATTTGGGTAGATTTCCAAATCTATGGTTGGGAGGAGGAATTTATATAGCATTAGAACCAGCTATAAGGCCATGCAAGACTGCAGTGGCAAAGCCAGCTCTGGATTTAGAGAAAATTGGCAAATGATAATGCTTGGTGAAAGTATGTACAGAACTCCATGTAGCAGCTTCTAGGATGTCCTTGGTAGGGATGCCTCTGAGAAAGGCTGTAGAGGTAGATGCAGCCCTGGTGGAGTGAGGTCTGCTCCCCTGGGGGATAGGTTTTCCATGGTGCTTATAGCAGAAATGAATGCAATGACCTATCCATTTAGAAATGGTTTGCTTTGAAATAGCCTTCCCCTCTGCCCCTGCAGCAAATGCCACCAGCAGTTGTTCAGATTTTCTTTGAGGTTTAGTCCTGTCCAAGTAGAATCTAAGTTGTCTGTACATATCTAAGGAATGCAGTATCCATTCCCCTTTGTTCTGTGGATTGGGAAAGAAGGTTGGCAAATGAATGGACTGATTAAGAGCCACACTGGAAACCACCTTGGGCATGAAGGATGGATTGGTTCTGAGGGACACCCTGTCTGCATGAAAGATGATGAAAGGCTCCACTGCCATAAGGGCCTGTAATTCAGATACCCTTCTAGCTGAATTTATTGCTAAAAGGAAAGCTGTTTTTAAAGAAAGAAATTTTAAGTCTGCAGTAGCAGCTGGCTTGAAAGGAGGTAGAGTGAGTTTCTCCAAAACAAAGTTAAGGTCCCAGGCTGGGGTTGGAGCTCTCCTGGGTGGTCTCAAATTTTTGGCCCCTCTGAGGAACTGCTTGAGCAGTGGATGAGAGAAGAGGGGAGGTTCTGTGTTATAATGAGCTGAAATGGCTGATGTGTGGATTTTAATGGAGGAAAAAGACAGGCCCTTGTGAAGCATCTCAGTTAAGTATTGTAAAATCTGAGGTAAATTGGACACTGCTGTGCTCATCCCTTGAGACTGGTCCCAGGCACAGAATCATTTCCATTTTTCAGCATAAGATTTTCTAGTACTATGCCTTCTTGCTTCTAAAATGATATCCATCACAGGTTTACTGAGGGATGGTAAAGGAGAGATTATGTAATTAGCCAGGCAGCAAGGTTTAGTGTTAGAAGCTGAGGGTGTAGAATCTGCTTCTCCTACTGCCACAACAGGGAAGGAGTCTGAGGCAGGTGCCATGGGGATAAATGTGACACACTGCAAAGGAGGGGGTACCAGTGTTGGCGTGGCCAGTCTGGAGCAATCAAAATCATCCTTGGTTTGTCCTGTTTGATTTTTAGTAGTACTTTGGAGAGTAGAGGCAGAGGGAGGGAGGAAGGCATAGACTGATAGGTTTTTCCAGCTGAAGGACAGAGCATCCACTTTCCAGGCTTGTTTATGGGGAGTCCTTGTGCAAAATTTGTCCAATTAGTAGTTCTGGGGAGAGGCAAACAGGTCTATATCTAGGCTCCCTCATTTGCTTGTCAACATGTTGAAAATCCTTGGTTCCAGTTTCCACTCGTGTGAGTCCATGAGGTTTCTGCTTAGTCCGTCTGCCAATGTATTTAATTTTCCTGGCAGGAATTGAGCTTGTAGGTGCACTTGGTAGCTCACGGCTGTGTTCCACAATGCCATGGCTAGTCTGCAGAGGGAGTAAGAATGTGTACCCCCTACTTGTTTATGTACCACATAACAGTGGTGTTGTCCATTTTTACCATTAGTTGTCCTGGAAGAATATGGTCCTTGAAGGCTGTCAGTGCATTCTGTACAGCTAACATTTCTTTTTGATTGATATGCAGGTGCATTTGACTTGGGTTCCATTTGCCCTGAATGCACTTCCCCTGCCAAGTGAGCCCCTCATGCATAGTCTGATGCATCTGTTGTTAGGGTTTGGGTGGCAGGGGGTGGTGTGAGAGGTAGTCCCTTGTTTTGGTGGCAGGCCTCTGCTCACCAAAGGAACTCTAGGCGTAGGCAAGGTATGATAGGAATTAGTGCTTCTAGATCCTGAGAATGTTGACACCATAGGCTTTTTAGATACCACTGTAGTTTCCTCATACACAGTCTTGCATATGGAATTAGAACAATGCAGGAGGCCATGAACCCCAAGGCTTGCAGTATTTATCTTGCAGATAGCAGGGTTTTTGTAGTAGGTTATCAAATGAATTTGTTTCTCTGGCATGAGGTAAGCCATCTTGGAAGTTGTATTCAAGCTTGCTCCCAGGAATATAATTTGTTGACAGGGTACCAGGTGTGATTTCATTTCATTTATGGTGTACCCCAGACAAGTTAGAACCCTTTGTACAAAGGCCAGATGATTCAAAAGTATGTCCTGGATTTCTGCCTGAATTAGACAATCGTCCAGGTATGGGTATATTTGAATATTTATTTGCCTGCAAAATGCAATAACTGGAGCTAGGCACTTTGTGAATACCCTGGGTGCAGTAGATAAGCCAAAGGGCAGTGCAGAGAACTGATAGTGCGTGTAGCCTGCTTTGAAGTGTAGGTATCTTCTGCAAGATTCCCTGATTGGGATGTGCAGGTATGCTTCTTTTAAATCTAGTTTTGCTAACCATGCATCCTTGCCTGGCATAGGAAGTAATTGGTGAAGAGTCAGCATCTTGAGTTTTAGAATCTCCAAAAAGGTGTTTAGAGTAGGCAAGTCCAGAATAGGACACCATGAATTATCTTTTCTGGGTACCAGGAAAAGTCTTGAGTAGAAACCTTGCCCCTTTTCCTCTTCTGGTACCAGCTGAATAGCCCCCATGTTTAAGAGAGAAAGTACTTGTTTTTGGGCCTCTGCCCATTGATTTGGGGGTAGGTCCAGCTACTCGCTTGGTGTTGGCAACGTGTGGAAGTGAAATCTGTATCCCTGGGACACTATATTTAAAACCCATTTGTCTTGGGTAATGAGTTCCCTGTTCTTTGCATGAAGAACAATCTTTCCCCCCAAAGGGGCAGTCAGTTGATAAGTGCTTGGAAATTTTAAAAGGAAGTCATTGAGACAGTTTACCATAGGGGGGAGTCTTATTACTCCCAGATTTGGAAGTGGAGGCCCCCACTGCTTAGTCCTGTGTGTTCCCTGGGACTGAAACCTGGGGTTTTTGCTGTGTCTGGGTTTGGCTTGAGAAGACCTGGAAGGGGCTGGAAAGGACCAATTCTTAGAGGGCCAGTGCCTACTAAATACAGGAAGCTGAACTTGTAAGAAATCTTTAACAGTTTGCATAGATTTAGCTTTATCTTCCATCTTGTTAAGAACTTCCTCAGACTTGTTGCTAAACAGGCGGTCCTGATTTAAGGGAGCATCCAACAATTTAGCTTTAACATGATCAGGCAAAGATTGCTCCTTAAGCCAAGCATGCCTTCTGAGTACAGACCCAGTAACAGCAGCCCTCCAAGAGGCCTCTAATGAATCAAAACCACATTGCAAAGTATGTTTTTCAACTTGTTCAGCAGAATGTATTAAATCCTGTAATTCTTTATTTTCCACACAGTCAGGAATCAACACCATTTTCTGTTTAAGCAATTCAATAACATGTTGCTGATACTTTAACATATGAAACTGGCAGTTTAAAACCCTAATGGCCAAGGCTGCAGAAGTGTACACCTTCTTACCCCATCTATCCAGTGCCCTGGAGTCTCTATCAGAAGGGGTAGGATTTTTAGCAGTAGAAGCCTTAATGCCCTTGGGCTGCTGTGAAATAGTCTCTGGATCCGCAATAGGATTTTTAAAAAGGAACTTGTGTGACTCAGGGACCCTGTAGTATCTGTCAGGTTTTCTGGGAGCAGGAGGCAAGGAATCAGGGGGAAAACTAGATTCTGAAAAAGCATCATCAACAATGTCTAGTACAGGAGGAATAGCTAAAGGCCTATGCTGAGGTAGGAGTAATAAATCCCTAAGCCTCTTTTTTGAATCAGAAAAATCTTGGCTTTCCCAGTGGAAATGCTCCCTTAGAGCATGTAAGGTTTCCCCAAAAGAAAATCCTCTGGAGGGGAAGCAGAGGGAATGGAGTCCTCTGCATCAGAATCCTCATAAGTAAATAAGGGCAAATCCAGATCATCAGAAGAATCAGAAAAAACAGAATCCTGGTCAGAAGATTCATAAAAACTTCAGTCCTAGGCCTCTTAGAAGGGGGGGGGGGTTGCCTAGTCCTGATTAGAGTTATTAGGTCTTCAGCCATTCTTATCATTTGTTTTTTAGGCATAGAGGCCTGAGCATGAGGCCTGGGCGTCGTTTTTTTAGGCATGGTTCAAGATTTAGGCCTAAGTGAAGAAGGAGGCATTGGTTTAATATGCAAGTTCATAGGCCTGAATACACCCTCAGAAGCCGTTGCCTGCACAGCAGCTCCAGACCCATCCAAGGTAGAGACATCCATGGTTTCCATAGTTGAAGCATCTCGTGGCATACCGGACTCCGAATGGGTCTCAGTAGAGGCCTGCGAATCAGAAGTAGTGGGTATCAGGGGCTGTAAAAGCACCTCACTGAGTACCGGTGAACTGGTAACTGGCTTAGGAGAAGCGTCGTCGGCAGTTTTGGACCTTGGTGGCCTGTCTCTGTCTTTATCTTTGTGTTTTTTTGGATTCCTGGTAGTCGGATGGCTAACCGATGACATTTCTGGATAATTAAACTGAGAACCAAAATATTTAGAGGCGAAAATATACAGACAATGGATAGTGCACTGATTAAATAAAGCATAAAACCGACAGCAAGGTACATCGTAGTCAGGGCCTAAGCAAGGAATACAGTACGAATGAAAATCTTTATGAGGTATTTACTTTCCACAAGTAATGCAATTATTAACTTTTACTGACATTGGTAAGGAGGAAGAAAAAGTTTCCCCAACGGGGTTCTTAGCTGAACACTTTGGTTCTGAAACTCAAAAACGAAACTTTCAGGAGTCGTCTGACCGGCACTTGTGGACTGCTTCTGCTTCGGGCACTGCATGGCAAGAAAGACTGGTGTAATGGCATCAGCTGCATGTTTTATACCCCTGACGACCTGACGTCATGGAAGAAGGGACAGCAACTGACGCAGGACCCAAGTCTTTGTTAATCAGGCCGACTGAGGGCTACCTGCAAGAAGATAACCCAAATGTAATGACTGCAACAGTGAAACACGAAGAACATCCAGGGTGGCCACGATTCATTTCGCGGACATCTCTATCAGTGCACCAGAAGTGGGACCTGACTGCACTTCTCTGGAGCCAGTCAGGGGTCGCTTATCTTTGTATCCAGAAACCTGGCACAACATCACCCAAGACAAGTGGGTACAAAGAATAATTTCCAGAGGATACTCCATACCCTTCTCTTTTCCACCTCATCCCACCAAGGATATCCCAGATGTTCCACCCAATCACAGGGATCAAGCAACTATAGAAGTCCAAAAGTTGCTTCAAAAGATAGTCATCCAAACCATCCCTGCAGACCAGATAGGATTCGAACTTACTTCAGATTCTTTTTAGTGCCAAAACGAACAGGGGACTGGAGACCCATTTTGGATCTCAGCAAGATAATTGAATCAGTGAAGAAGTCCAAGTTTCGAATAATAAACTGCAGTCTATACTCCCTCTGTTAGGGAAAGACAGTTGGATATGCTCCATAGACCTCCAAGATGCGTACTACCACATAAAAATGGACAGAGCATCGAGGAGTCATTTACGCTTCTGGCTGGGAGCCAGTCATTACCAATTTCGTGCTCTGCCCTTTGGTCTCACCACAGCTCCCAGGGTGTTCAGCAAATGCATGGTGGTAGTAATGGCTCAATTGAGACATCTTGGATTCCAAGTGTTTCCATACCTGAACGACTGGCTCCTGACTGCCACCACCTGGCACCTACTTCTACAAGCCAGGGATTCAACCATCCAAGTCTGCACTCCGCTAGGGATTACTATAAATTGGGAAAAGTCTGCCTTGTTGCCCTCTCAATATGTGACCTTTATAGGTACAGAAATAGACACAGTTGCAATGATGGCTCACCTTCCTGCAGACAGAATACAAAATCTAAGACAACAGATATACAGCCTGCTTCCTCAACACAAAGTCAAAGCGAAGACAGCACTCAAACTTGTAGGAACCATGGCCTCTACTATAACTCTAGTTCCACTAGCCAGACTACATATGAGAATTCTACAATGGCTACTCTTTTCCCAGTGGTCTCTTCAACAGCTGCCTCTGTCTCATCCCATTTTGATAGCAGAATCTTGCAAAAAGGACCTTCGTTGGTCAATCCAGTCCAATCAACTAACGATAGAGACACCATTCATTCCTCTCCATCTGTTTGCTACTGTGACCACGGATGCCTGCCAGATAGGGTGGGAGAGGTATTATCTAGGAAGGATAGTCCAAGGCACATGGCAAGAACATGAGGCTCACTTGCATATCAATGTCCTAGAGATGAGAGCAGTGCTACTAGCACTGCAAGCACTTCACGACTTTCTTCCTCTAGGGAAAATAGCAATCCAATCAGACAATATGTCAGTGGTGTGGTATATAAACAAACAAGGGGGAACCAGATCCTACCCCCTATGTTGAGAGGTTCTTCCTAGTTGCAACACATATCCTGGGGACAACCAATGTGATAGCCGACAAGCTCAGCAAGGCAATCTTGATGCCTCACGAGTGGTCTCCGAATCAGAAAGTCTCAGAACAGATTTTACGCAAATGGGGACAGCCTTGCTGTGATCTGTTTGCCAGCCCAATGAATGCCAAATGCAGTAGCTACTTCTCCCTTATCCCCCTCCCCCGGAGGGGACACCGAGAGAAGCACTTGTTCACAATTGGCCCTCGGGACTTCTTTATGCCTTTCTTCCCTTTCCGCTAATATCGAAAGTGATCCAGAAAGCAAAGACCTAGGGAGGCAGAATGTTTCTTATCACTCCTTACTGGCCTTGTCAGATATGGTTCACCTTTCTCAGGCCTCACCTTTTGGACAATCCATGGACTCAGACCTTCTGATACATATGTCAGGCACCTTCCATCCCAGTCTCCACACCCTCAACTTGACAGTGTGGCTGCTCCACTTCCATCCCTAGTCAGGCTTCATGATTTCTCCCCTGCAGTTACACATATCCTGATGTCTTCTCACAAGCCTTCTACGAGAAAATTGCATGTTAGCAAATGGAAAAGATTTTCTCTCTGGGCACAAGAAAAAACATAGATCTTTATACAGCCTCCATTCCCTTAATGTTAGAATTCCTAACCAAACTTTTTCATCAGGGATCAGCTGCTGCTACAATCAAAGTTCAATTAGCAGCAATCTCCAGTTTTCATTTGGGACAACACAAACCTAATGTTATGGCTCACAGATTGTGTAAATCATTTTTAAAAGGCACTACCTTGCTAAGACCTCCCTTTCAAGAACCTGTATCTCCCTGGGATCTAAATTTTGTTCTTTCTAAACTTACTTCCCAGCCTTTTGAACCCACACATACTTGTGAATTAAAGTTCCTTTCATGAAAGACCACTTTTCTAGTAGCCATTACATCTGCCAGAAGAGTGTCAGAGTTGCAAGCACTTTCAGTCAAACCTCCTTACGTGATTTTTCATAGAGACAGAGTTTCCCTTTGTAGAAATCCATCCTTCATCCCCAAGGTTTGTTCTCAATCTAATATTAATCGAACTATTGAACTACCAGTCTCTTTTCCTAATCATTCAAACAAAGCAGAATACAAGTTTCATCAACTTGATGTTCACAGACATTTAAGGTTCTATCTACATAGAACCAAGGAGTTTAGGAGATCAGACCAATCATTTGTATCTTTTTCGGAGATGAGAAAAGGTATGCTGGTCTCCAAGATAATATTATCAAACTGGATTTCAAGTTGTATATCTTTTATTTACTCCTCTAATGGCAAAGAACTCCCATTTAAAATTACAACTCATTCTACCAGATCCGTATCCACATCTGCTGCCTTTCAAGCCAGAATTCCAGTGGACAGTATATGTACAGCAGCAACTTGGGCTACCCCTCATACTTTCATTACACATAACAAATTGGATCTGGCCTCCAGGTGCAAAGCCTCCTTTGGTTCCACGGTTCTTAGGAATATATTCCCATGAGCCACCCGAGAAAAACGTGCTAGGAACGCTGTCCCATATGAAAGAATGAAGGTGAGATAGGACTACAGAAAGTACAGTTGTGTACCTACCATAAATGTAGATGTTCGAGTGTATTCACTGTTGCAGTCATTACTCTTGGGTTATCTTGCTGGCAGGTTACCCTTGGTCTGCCAGAATTCCAAAGTCTAGGTCCGGCGTCGGTTGCTGTCGCCTCCTCCCTGACATCAGTGTTCCAGGGGTATAAAAGATGCAGCTGATGCCATTTTCTTCAGTTTTTCTTGCCCCAGATGTTAGGTGCCCCCAAATTGGTAGGCTGAAAAATATGCCAATAAAAATGCATGCACAAAAATAACATTTCCTTCATCTACAAGCAAATACACCACAGAGGTTGTATAGGATAGAGAAGTACAGATAAGTCCCAGCAAAGAAAAGGGGGATGGTGAGTGGGTAACCTGGACTGCAACAGTGAATACACTCGAACATCTACATTTATGGTAGGTACACAACTGTACTATGTTCATCATGTTTCACTGTTGCAGTCATTACTCTTGGGTTGAATCCCAAAGCTGAGGAAGGGTGGCTGGGCTAAATAGGATTAGGAGAGGCTATGAGGCCCTGCAGGACTGCAGTGGCAAAGCCTGCTCTGGACTTAGAGTAAAGAGGTAAGTGGTAGTGCTTTGTGAAGGTGTGCACTGAACTCCAAGTTGCAGCCTCTAAGATATCTTTGGTTGGTACTCATCTCAGGAAGGCTGCTGAAGTGGCTGCTGCTCTGGTGGAATAAGGCCTAATGCCCTTAGGCACTGATTTGCCATGTTGAAAATAGCAGAAATGGATGCAATGGCCTATCCATTTAGAAATAGTCTGTTTTGAGATAGCCTTTCCTTGTGATCCTGCAGCATATGACACTAAAAGTTGCTCAGTCTTTCTGAAAGCTTTAGTTCTGTCCAAGTAGAAGCATAACTGCCTGTGTATGTCCAAAGAATGTAGAATTTTCTCACCCTTTTTCTGTGGATTAGGATAAAAGGTTGGCAAGTGAATGGTTTGGTTAAGGGCCACACTGGACACCACCTTAGGCATAAATGTAGGGTTTGTCCTCAGAGAAACCCTGTCTGGATGAAAAATGATGAAAGGTTCCACAGCCATGAGTGCTTGTAACTCCGAGATCTGCCCTGGAGAGGTTATTGCTAGGAGCAGAGCTGTTTTCCAGGATAAGAATTTCATATCTGCTTTTGATAATGGCTCGAAAGGAGGCAGTGTGAGTTTTTCCAAAACATAATTGAGGTCCCAGGCGGGAAATGGTGCTCTCCTTGGAGGCCTAATGTTTTTGGCCCCTCTGAGGTACTGCCTTATTAAAGGATGAGAAAAGATAAGTGGTTCTGTATTGTAATGGGCTGAAATGGCAGAGGCATGAATCTTAATTGATGAGAAGGAAAGGCCTTTGTTCAGCATCTCAGTTAGGTATTGTAAAATCTGAGGGATATTTGGTACACACGTGTCAATGCCCTCTTCCTGGTTCCAAGCACAGAATCTCTTCCATTTTTCTGCATAAGATTTTCTGGTACTGGGCCTCCAGGCCTCCAAAATAACATCCATAACAGCTTTTGAAAGAGGAGTGATCTGAATGGCTACATTATCCGCCATGCTGCCAGATTTAAGGTCCTGAGTTGGCTGTGCACGATCTGATTGTTTTGTAGGGTCAGCAAGTGAGAAGTTTGAGGCAATATCCATGCTGTACCTTGAGACAAGCTCTTTAGGATTGGGTACCAGTGATGGCGTGGCCAGTCTGGTCCAATCAGTATCATTTTTGGCTTCTCTTATCTGACCTTTAGGAGTACACTGGGAAGGAGACGCAGTGGAGGAAAAGCATATACCGTTAGATTTTTTTCAGCTGAAGGATAGGGCATCCACTTTCCGTGCTTGCTTGTGATAAATCCTTGTGCAAAATCTCTGCAATTGGCAGTTGTGAGGGGAGGCAAATAGATCTATGTCTGGGCATCCCCATTTCCTTATTATCATGCTGAAGACTTGTGGATCCAGTTTCCATTCGTGGGGATCCATGAGGATTCTGGTTAGTTCGTCTGCCAGAGTATTTGTTTTTCCTGGCAGGAATTGTGCTTGCAGGTGAATTTGAAAAGCCAATGCTGTGTCCCATAAGGTCATTGCTTGTCTGCATAGGGGGCAGGAATGTGTACCTCCCTACTTGTTTATGTACCATATGACCCTAGTGTTGTCTGTCTTTATCAGTAACTGTCCTGGATGAAGGAGGTCCTTGAAAGCTGTCAGGGCATTTTGAACAGCTAGCATCTCTTTTTGATTGATGTGAAGATGCATCTGGTTTGCAGACCATGTGCCCTGAATACATTTTCCTGCCATATGGACTCCCCAGGCATAATCTGATGCATCCGTTGTCAGTGTCTGTCTGGCTGTGGGTAAACTGAATGGAAGACCCTTGTTGTGGTGATAGGCTTCTGCCCACCATCAAAACTCCTGTTGTAGGCAGGGAATGAGTGCAATTACTGTCTCTAGGCTGTAGCAATGTTGAGTCCAAACACTTTTTAGGTACCATTGTAGTTTCCTCATATGCAGTCTGGCATATGGAATTAGTAGAATGCAAGATGCCATGAAACCCAAGGCCTGCAGGATTTTCCTTGCAGATAAGTGGGTTTGTGTTGCCAATTTCTTGAAGTAAGTAGTCAGATGCTTTTGTTTGTCTGGCGTGAGATAAGCCATCTGGGTAGTTGTATTTAAGCTTGCACCTAGGAATATTATCTCTTGAGAGGGCACTAGGTTTGATTTTGTTTCATTTACTGTGTACCCTAGGCCAATTAGTAATCTTTTTACAAATGCCAGATGCTTCAGAAGAATGTCTTTGTTATCTGCTTGAATTAGGCAGTCGTCCAAATAGGGATATATTTGAATTCCTTTTTGCCTGCAAAACGCTATTACTGGTGCCAGGTATTTTGTGAAGACCCTGGGCGCAGTAGATAAGCCAAAGGGCAGTGCAGAGAATTGGTAATGCATTGAGCCAGCTATGAATCTGAGGTATCTTCTGCAAGGTTGTCTGATTGGGACATGCAGGTATGCCTCTTTTAGGTCCAAAGTTACGAGCCAAGCCTTCTTGCCCAGCATGAGCAGTAGCTGCTGTAGAGTCAACATCTTGAATTTTGGAACTTCCAGAAACATATTTAAAATTGACAGGTCCAGTACTGGTCTCCAGGTTTTGTCCTTTCTGGGTACTAGAAAAAGTCTAGAGTAAAATCCTTGTCCCTGCTCTTGTTGTGGTACTTGCTGAATGGCCCTCATGTCCATGAGGGCTGTAATTTGTTTTTGTGCCTCTGCCCATTGATTGTGTGGCAGGTCTGGCATACCTTTTGACCTTGGTAGGGTGTGAAAATGGAACCTGTAGCCTTGGGACACTATGTTCAGGACCCATTTGTCTTGGGTAACCATTTGGCAATTTGATGAAAAAAGTGCTAGTTTTCCCCCTAAGGGGGCTGTCAAAAGAAAAGTGCTTGGATCTGGAAGAGGGAAGTCATTGGGACTGTTTCCTGTAAGGTTGTGATTTGTCTTCTCCGCTTTTGGAGGTAGGAGCACCCCATTGTTTAGGCCTGTATGAGCCTTGGGGCTGAGCTCTGCCTCTGGGATGCCTGTATCTGCCTCTTTGTGGTCTGTCTGACACTGGAAAGGACCAATTTTTAGTGGGCCAGTTCCTGCTAAACCTGGGTGGCTGCACCTGTAAGAAATCCTTGACTGTCTGCATGGATTTTGCTTTATCCTTCATTTTTTTCAACACCTCTTCTGCTTTAGTACCAAACAAAGTTTCATGCTGTAATGGTGCATCTAATAATTTTGCTTTAACATGATCAGGCAGGTTCTGTTCCTTTAACCAAGCATGCCTTCTAATAACAGAACCTGTAACAGTGGCCCTGCAAGAGGCCTCCAGTGAATCATAGCCACATTGCAAAGTATGCTTTCCCACTTGTTCAGCTGCATGCAATAAATCCTGCAATTCTTTGTTCTCTGAACCTTCAGTATTTGTCAACAATTTCTTTTTAATCAGTGACATTAAATATTGCTGATATTTAAGCATATGAAACTGACAATTTAAAGCCCTTACAGCCAGGGTAGCAGAAGTGTAGACTTTTGTCCCCCATCTGTCTAGAGCCCTACAATCCCTATCAGAGGGGACAGGGTTTTTTGCAGTGGAAGCTTTAACCCTTTTGGGACCCTGAGATATAGTTTCTGGGTCAGCAGTGGGGTTTTTATATAGAAATGTATGAGAATCCGGGACCCTGTAGTACCTGTCTGGCTTAGCAGGTGCAGGGGGTAAAGAGTCAGGGGACAGGCCGGACTCTGAAAATACATCCTCTACAATATCCAGGACAGGTGGGATAGCAAGGGGTCTGTGCTGAGGAAGTAGCAGAAAGTCTCTGAGCCTTTTCTTAGATTCAGAATAATCTTGGCTCTCCCAGTGGAAATGCTCCCTCATGGTATGCAGGATTTCCCCAAAAGAATAATCCTCAGGAGGAGAGGCTGAAGGAATAGATTCTTCAGCATCAGAATCCTCATTGGGAAGCATGGAGTAATCCTGTTCAGAAGAGGAATCAGAGGAAACAGAAACCTGATCAGAAGAATCATACTCAGTCTCTTGCCTAGGCCTCTTATCAGGAGGGGGATGGGAGCCCCTGATCAAACTAATTAGGTCTTCGGCCATTTTGAGCATCTGTTTTTTAGGCATGGAAGTCTGAGAAGGAGAATGCTGTACTTGTTTCTTTGTCTTTAGAGCTGCTTTAGTCTTTGTCTTTGAAGCTGAAGATGGCTTAATATATAGTTGTGTAGGTCTGAAGACACCCTCAGAAGCCGATGCCTGCTCAGCGGCTCCGAACCCATCTGAGGGAATGATTTCCGAGTGTCCAATACCTTGAGTTACCAGAGGCCCAGTTGGCTCCACGTGGGAGTCAGAAGCGGCCTGTGGTTCTGAAGTAGCGGGTGCCAGGGGCTGCGAAAGCGCCTCACTGAGAACCGGTGAACTGGTGACTGGCCTAGCAGAAGCTTCGTCGTCGGTTTTGGACCACGGATGCCTATCCTTTTCCTTGTCCTTGCGTTTTTTGTAAACTCCAGTTGTCAGCTGGTCCGATGGCATTATATAATTAAATCTTCGGCCAAAGTAATGAAATGCAAAATCGAACTGACGCTTGATAGTGCGTTGGTTAAATCTAGCACAAAACCGACAGCTAGCAAAGTTGTGATCAGGGCCTAGGCAAGGAATACAGTAAGAGTGAAAATCCTTTTGAGGTATTTGCTTCCCACAAGAAATACAATTGTTAACTTTTTCTGACATCGGTCTGGAGCAAGAAAAAAGTTTCCCCAACGGGGTACTTAGCTTTAATGAATACTTCGGTTCTGAAATTCGGATTTGAAAATCTCAGGAGTAGGCCGACCGGCACTTGCGAACTGCTTTTGCTTCAGGCACCATGCGACAAGAAAGACTAAAGAAAATGGCGTCGGCTGCATCTTTTATACCCCTGGCGCACTGACGTCAAGGAGGAGGCGACAGCAACCGACGCTGGACCTAGACTTTGGAATTCTGGCTGACCGAGGGTAGCCTGCCAGCAGGATAACCCAAGAGTAATGACTGCAACAGTGAAACACGAACATCATAAAGAAGTTATGTACTCACCATAACGTTCCATGTTTGTAGTCCATCTCGCCCTTCATTCTTATGAACCCACCCTCCTACCCCCATCCATGTATCCTTGGAGGATCTGGAGACAAGATAGTATTTATCTTCCTTAGGGTGGAGACCTTTCATCTTTGTTGTTCCTTGTGGAAATACCTTTTATCACTTTTTTAGACAGCAGCAAACAAGATCTGGGGATTCTTAGCAGCAAACAAGATCTGGGGATTCTTACTAGTGCACTATGGGATACCTACCATGCCACGAGTCAACTGAGAGACTTAGAGCTTTGTAATTGGCTGATTCGGAGCCGAGGATTGGCTCCAAACCCATATGTAAGCATGAGGGGCGAGATGGACTATAAACATGGAATGTTATGGTGAATATATAACTTCTTTTTTTCTTGCAGTATACAAATTTCATTTTCCCAATTAGCATTTACTTTGACATTCCATAAATTGTTCATTTCCTTCCTTCCCTTAAATTTCACTCCTCCTCCTGAATATTACTCTGCATATATTGTTCCCACACCTTTCATTTATTTCTATGTAATATGAACTTTCCCTTTTCTAAATAACCCACCTCCAGTTTTTTTTTATCTCATCCTCTCCTATCTTAGCTAGTAATGCTAAGCCTCATCTTCCTCTAATCTTAGCATAATTAAGCTTTCCTTGAATACATGTATACGTATACAGACATAGAGAGACAGGGGTTTGTTTTTACAGTGTGGTATCTAAAAAAATAAATGATGCATTAAAGACCTTACTTACCAAATATCTCTCGGTGGAAACGCTGACAAGAATCAGGTCATCCCCTATTCGTACCTTCTCTCCTTCTGACCTCTGTTTGGAAGCAGGATGAATGGTCCACCAACAGGCCTCACCTAAAAAAACAAGACAATACTTTAGGTATTATTACTAATAATATCTAACTTAATTGGTTTCCATACAGTTTTACAGACACTATTAATTTAACAGTGTCTACCAATGTTGCACAGCAAATTAATTTCCCCAGTTAATACATTGTTGCAGTAGTGACATTTGATAAAAGTTAATTTTTCTTTCTTTCTTTCATTAAATTTTAACACACATGCGCACATGCAAATCCTTTTATATGATGCAGTCTATTTCTTTCATTAATTACTGACAGCTAATGCTGTGAGTTCACCAAAGAATAACATAAAGCCACAAAAACAGATAACAAAGAAAA
The DNA here is from genome assembly GCF_019279795.1 of Protopterus annectens. Lineage (NCBI taxonomy): Eukaryota > Metazoa > Chordata > Ceratodontiformes > Protopteridae > Protopterus > Protopterus annectens. The sequence continues at coordinate 411,978,720 of NC_056737.1, read as the reverse complement.
AATACAGTTTTCATCAGAAAAATCTCAGGTAAGAAAACAAATGAATGCTTGCTGTTGAAACTGGAACTACATCAAAGAATCTGCCACATAACTTAACTAACAGCCAGCTTAGTGTACACATAAGCATCTTTACCATGGTCCTTTCTGCTAAATCATTGTTGTCCACATGGGCATTAAGTATAAATGCATCCTGCTTCTTGACGTCACTCTACTTAGAACTTAACCTACCATGACCAATCTTATTCTTGTAACCATCTCTCACTAGAATCCTTCTCTCTCCTCCAGTGCTCCCCTTATAACTAAGTTCTTTACTTCTAAAATCCCCATTCTGCCATTCCTGGCCACATTTCATAACACTCCCTTCCCCTGGCAGACTCTCTAACTTCTCTCTACCTGATCGTGTTTCCTACCCCCCCTTCCATGCCTGATAACTGTCTAAGGCACCTTGCTATTCTAGTTTTCCCTTTCTTGCAAAACTACATCTCCCAATCATTCATTTCTCCTCTTCTGTACTGCTTCTGCCTCAGATGTCTTCCCTTTATCTTGCTCTTCGTTGTATATTATCGTCACAACTTCTTTTCTCCTCCATCTACCATTCTCTTGCTTCTCTTCTCCTACTGTTCACTTTACTTCTCCTTTCCTGTCTTGTCTTCCTCCACCTCCTCCTTCTTCTCATGCCAGGACCTGTCTTAGTTCTCTTCCATGCTGCTATCAGTGCTTGATCCTACTACCTAATTTACTTTCTCTTTTCTGCCATCTTCTTCCTTGCCTGTCCCCTATAACCTTTGCTTAGTCTCTACTACTTATTGCTACCATTAGGTATGCAAGCTACCATAACTGGCTCTCCAGCTGCTGTAACCTCTGACATGCCTAAAAACCAAACTGCTCCCTACTACTCTCTAAGCTAAAATGTCACCCATAAGTTCTATACTTTACTCACCTCTCTCCTTAATACTTCTGCATCCCTGCTCATTATCCAGTGTGCATCCTTCCCCATTCTCTGCCAGTCTATTTTTATTTTAATTTTCCTGTCTTCTACCTGAATCTGGCTTAAATCTCAATCCTTAATAACTTTGGTCGAAGTAGTGTTGGGCTATGATCCTCTGCTTCACAGCTGTTAGTTTAGCAGTAAGAAGAATTGTAAACCATGCATCTGATGTTGTCAATTTTCCATTCCATCCTCAACTGTTGGGTTCAGATCCAATCCTCTGATCTGACTCAACCATTACTAAAGTTCATGGCCACCAAAAAGCTCTTGAGCTCCTCCCTTACCCATAATGCACCAGCCTCTATCATACCTCAGATCTCATTTGCAGCTTTTCATGGATAGGCATGGTCAGCCTCCACTCTTGAGGTTTTTTTCAGATAAGTGTGTTTCTCTCTTAAAGTTTCCCTTTTTCTATTGTAAATCTTATTAATCTCATTATATCTTCAAGTGTTTGGTTTGGATCCAAACCTCAGATCTGACTCGGCCGTTACTAAAGCTTGTGGTAACCAAAAAAGCTCTCAAGTTTCTTCCTTAATCATAATACACAGACCCCTAACATACTTCAGATCTTATTTGCTGCTTTTCGTGAAAAGATGTGGTTAGTCTTACCTTTTGAGTTTCCTTAAAGATAAGTGTAGTTTTCCACTTTAATCTCTCTTTATGTATGTAATATATGTATATGTATATATATATATATATATATATATATATATATATATATATATATATATATATATATATATATATATATATATATATATATATATATATATATATATATATATATGTATATATATATTTATATATATATATATATATATATATATTATATATATATATTTATATATATATATATATATATATATTTATATATATATATTTATATATATATATATTTATATATATTTACATATATATATATATATATATCTACTTCAGAATGTCGACCATTCAGAATGCCGACTTTCATATGGCCGACACCATATCATCGACATTCTGAAAGACCGACATCCTGAAATAGCACCATTTACCTACCTGTAAACACAGTAAAAGTGTGTTATGCAGGGGGGCAAGCCCACCTGCACCCCCACACCCCCTGCTACTTAAATATTCTCACTCCGAGATCCCACTACAGTGCAGGAAAAGGAAATCTCCCAGTCCCGCACTGTAGCGGGATCTCTGCTATCATTTGTCGGCCTTTCAAACATTTGCTCATATGGTGTCAGCCATATGAGTTTCAAACATTTGAAAGTTCGAACAAATGAAGGGCTCCCATCTATGGATCCCCTATGAAATCCCGAACGCTCGCATTCCTGATGCCCAAAATGCGAGACCACATGCCTGAAACACCAAAACACCGAAAAACCAAAACCGCAAAATTCAAAATCGCTAAACGTATACCATACATACAGCACACACACATGAACATTCACACACCTTCCCCAGAACACAAACAAACAAACCTACACTACAGACAAGCAGGGGGTCAAGCCCCCCTGCACCCCCCCTACATAAATATTCTAACTCCAAGGTCGCACTACACAGACACTCATGAAAAAAAACCCACACACCACCATTCCCCTTGCACAAACACATCACATTCACAACACACACACACTACAACCTCTAACCAAACACACACAGAAATACTTACCCTACCCTCCACCTACCCATTCACAAACCGCAACACCAGAACTGCGAATTTCAACATGTCCGATCATCGGGATTTTGAAATTCGCGATTCTGGGGATTTCGGTATTTAGAGCTTTCGGCTTTATTATCTCAGGATTCTGAAATTCGGTATTCAGAATTTCGAGATTATAAGGTGCTCCTATATATATATATATATATATTTATACGTATGCATATTACTCCTTTACCATCTTACATTTTTGAGATGCACACTCCTGTTGAGACCCCCATATAAATATCCGACCCCACCATGGAATTTGAACTTGCTACTGCAGGTCTTAATTCATTCTCCATTTGAGACAGCAGCTAAATGCAATCTTAAGTTCCTGAACTGGAAAGCTATCTTTCTAGTGGCCATTACCTCTGCTAGAAGCATTGTCCTCTAAACCTCCCTACTTAATCTTTCATAAAGATAGAATAACATTATGGACCTTCCCAAGGTGGTGTCAGAATCCAATATCAATGAGTCCATTAATTTGCCAGTTTTCTTTCCTAAATTTGCAAATAAAAGTGAATATATGTTGCATTTATTAGATGTTGACAGACAATTAAGTTTTTACTTATACAGAACAAAAGAAATTAGCAAGACAGAGCAATTATTTGTGTCCTTTGCAGATTCTAAATTGGACAAACCAGTTGCAAAATAACTTTAGCCAGATGACTGACGGATTGCATACCCTTCATCTATAACAAGTTGGGTCCAATCTTACAAAAACCTTTAAGAGCCCACTCAACTAGGTCCATGGCAACTTCTTCAGTGTTTCTAGATCTTCATTAGATGATATATGTGCAGTTGCAACTTGGGCAAATCTTCATACCTTTATCACTCGTTACAAACTGGATCTGGTCTCGAGGGGAAGAGCAGCCTTTGGATCAGCTGTGCTCAGGAATATCCTTCCACTGAGTCCACTGGGGATTTTAGGTAGCTGGAGATTCTGTCCCAACAGATGAGGATAGAATGAAAATTAACATCAGATACAAATGTTGTGTACTTACCATAATATTCCATCTGTCTTGTCCATTTTCATTTTTCATCAACTTCCCACTCAGCAACTCCCAACCCTTTTCATAATGGATTTCTGTAACAGTATGAAATTATAAGGATACTGCTGTTCTTAATACTGAGCTCCAAATATGGCCTTTCTGTCAGGAAAGTTACAGTAGTTCCTTCTATTTTATGTAAAACAGCAAACAAGATCTGAGGTATGTTAGGGGTTGATGCATTATGGGTAAGGGAGGAGACTGAGAGTTTTTTGGTGGCCGTGAGCTTTAGTAATGGCCGAGTTGGATCTGAGGGTCAGATTCAAACCCAACAGTTGAGGAAGAATGAAAATGGACAATATAGATGGAATGTTATGGTAAGTACATAACTTTTTTTATCTTTTACAGCATTGAAAGATATTGATTTTGCTGGCTTGAGTGAGATTGGAAAACTTCATGAACACAGCATTCATTCTCTAAATGATTACCTATTTAATCCAGTTAGGTTCATGGGGAAGCTGGAACCTATCCCAGCCCTCTGTGGGTGCAGAGAAAAAAAACTAATGCTGGATGGGGTGCCAGCCCATTGCAGGATGCACATTCACACTCACTAATCCAATACCTTGTGACAATATGTACAATTGTCAGATCGCCTGCTGTGCTCTTTTGAGATATGGAAGGAAAGCAGAGCATCTGGCAAAAACCCACATGGGCACAGGGAAGACATAAATACTCTGCACAGAAGGCACCACTGCCAAATACAGAACTGGAGAACCAAGCACTATGAGGTAACAACATGGCCCACTGTACCACTGTGCTGATCTGAATACAACTTCTGTTGTTGTTGTTGTTGTTGTTGTGTCTTTTGGCTTTTCCCGGTTAGGGGTCGCCACAGTGGAACTCTGGTCCGCTAATGATTGGTAGTAGATTTTTACATGCCGAGTTGCCAGCCCTGACACACAACCTTAAACGAAGGTACACCCATTCACGCATGTCTCCACACAGAAGACGCTCTAGCTGAGAATCGAACAGGACAACGTTTTACTGTAAGGTGACAATGCTACCGCAGCACCACCACCGCAGCAAATACAACTTCTGCTGAAAAATTAAAAATTGGATTTGCGTTTAAAATCTAATGGTACTTTTACACTGATTTTACCGTAGGACAAACTGACTTTTTCTGATTGAAAATGTAGGCATTTCTTTCATAAATGCTACTTTACTGTATGGTTTAAGGTTACAAAATCTAGTTGTGCTTCCATAGGCAATAAATAAATAAAATATTTGTTGCATCTTGAATTAGTTTATCTTGGAATTATTTGTTAACATTTAGCTTGCAAAAAAACTTGGATAATTTTGTGGTTAACAGATGATGTTAAGTTGTCAATCTCGCCTTCATTCTTGCTTGATGGGCTACTCTAAGATAATAATTGTTATTTATGTTAATAGTACTATATTAGCTGCCACTGCATACCATTTAATGTCATTAAACTGATCTCTGTTATTCAAGTAACTAATCATATTCACTAAAGTCAGAATCACCAACATGATTAAGAAAAACATTCCTGTGACTATCATAAAAAGAAATAAGAAGTTATGTACCTACCATAACGTTCCATGTTAGTTGTCTTCTCTCGCCTTCTTTCTTGCTTGATGGGTTCGGAGCCGATCCTCGGCTCCGACTCGGCACTTGCTAAGCTCGAGAGTCACTTTTACCAGCTCGAGGCAGCCCCATATCCCATGATGCAAGGCGGTAAGTACCCAGATCTCGTTTGCCGCTTCGCTGATGAGGTCCTCCTTTTACCAGCTCCTGGTAAGTGATTTGCTACTTTGCTATTTTAGCCCCCTTTAACAAAAAAACCCTTTTTTATTAGTTTTAATTTAGTTTTAAACATTTTCTGACAGAAAATTCCCTGTCTCTTCTAATTTTTTTAGTCAGACTTTTACCCATCACATCCCCCCCTGTTAGGGTATGTGTGTGTTTCTAGTTATACCTTTTTGGTATATTTAATTTAAATTCTTTGACTGGTGTGTGTGTGCTTGTGTTACACCATGTCTAAAGAAAGGGTCTCAGGCTTTAAGAAGTGTGACTCGTGCTGTCAGAAGATGTCTCTGACAGACGGTCACACTTCTTGCCTGTATTGCCTGGGGCCTCTTCACCTGCAGGACTCCTGTGCTATATGTCATTCTTTCAGCCAGAGAGTCCTGCAGGAAAGAAGAAATAAGTTAATACTGAGGGGCCTTCTTAAGCCGAGGGCTCTCCGGCTAAGTCGGCTCCATCCAAGACTGCCAAGTCTTCCAAGGCCCAGGCTTCTGTGTCAAAGCCTGCGGCCTCGGCTCCGACTCGTTCTGAGTCAAGATCGGCTCTGGCTGGAGCCGATTCTGGCTTAACTAAGCCTTCGGCACCGATGGCTATCGGTGCCGATTCTGCATCGACCACTTCGGTGTCGGCTCCGATCGGTTCCGACCACCATGTGGCTCAGGCATCGGTGTCGGCTCCGATCGGCTCCGACACCGTTACTTTTGTGGCTGTATCGGCTCCGGCTGGAGCCGATGCATCGAGAACACCTGTCGGCTCCGATAAGTTGTTGGCTCCGACAGGTTCAATAGTTTCATCGGTTCCGATGGCTCCTTCGAGGAAGAGGTCTAGGTCTCCTTCCTTGGAGCCGATACTTTCGGCTCCGGCTTCACCTCTCCTCTCGGAACGGAGCCATCGGAGCCGATCTTCAAGGTCATCCAGGCTTTCTGACCATGATTTAGAGAGAGTGGTCAGTAGATTACTTAAGTCACAGGCACTGGCCCAAATGTTACATAGTCCGTCTCAACAGGCGACTATTGGTCCACACCCATTGCAGTTCCTCCTTCAACTCTACCCCAGAGCTTGGAGTTGGAGTCTTCGAATGGTTACTGCTACGGCTGAGGGACAGATACCCCTTCTGTTCCTTCAGCCTCTACTCTTATCTCCTCTTGAGACCTTCCTTAGAGGGATTCGTGGCGGGCTTCCATGGTCTCCTCCGAGGGGTGAGTAGCATCGGACCCTTGTCGAACCCGCTCTTCCCTTGGAGCCTCGGCCTTGGTGAGCTCGGCTCCGACATCTGCCTCGGAGACTTCCCTTCGGTGGTCCCTGGGTTCCTAGCTCTTGAACGGGTTCTCTCGGACCTGCCTGGGAGGGAGCATTCGAGGTGATGAAGAGTGTGCTGGCCTCTGGTATCAGCCAGCAGTCTGTTCCCTTAGCTCCTCCCTCTGTAGTGCCTGTTGACATCTCTGCCACTTCTCTTGCTACAGGACCCAGAGATCCTCCGCCTCAGGTTTCCCCATTGGGAATTTCCCCCTCTTCCGAGGATTCTCCTGATGTTTCAGGAGATCCTCCTAGGAAGAGGACTTGTAAGAGGAAACATGTAGACTCCCCCGAGTCTATCACTTCAGATACTGACTTTGATGAGTCAGAGGGATCCCCAAGATCCCCTCTGAGGATGTCTCCTTCTCAGACATCCTAGAACTCCTTAGACAGAGGGGAAACTGGCCCACCAATAATCCCTCTGAGGATGAGTCAGTATACCTAGAGGCGTTTGGATCTCGGCCCTCCACCTCCTGGGTGTCTCCGCCTTCGACCCCTTATGCAGGTTATTGCCCGAAGGCGTGGGCTGCTCCTGACTCTGTAGAGCCAGTCCCTAGGAGGCCTTCAAAATTTATTACTGCCCGTGTGATAAGCAATTCCTCACTAAGGGTGTCCCGCTGATGCCATGGTGGTGGCTGCTGCCACCAAGAAGGAACTTGCAGATCCTTCCGTGCCGTCCATCCTCCTAATAAGGACTCTAGGACCATGGATAGGTGCGGTGGCGGATGTTTTCCTCAGCGACCTTTGCTATGCGTTCGCTGAATTACCTATGTCACTTCACCAGACTCCAAAGGGATATCCTTAAGGAGCTAGGTGATGTTGTTCAGAATCCTACAGCTGCAGGAGCTCAGGAAAAAATTGCTTCGCAGCTAGGAACCCTTAATTCCATTGCAAACTCCTCCATGCGGCTAATATCATATGCTGCTGATGGAGCGAGTAGGGCCGCAGGTACAGGTGTGGCTCTTAGACGCCAAGCCTGGATGCGGCTATGTGACTTTGCAGATCCCTTTAAGGCGTCCTTCACAAATTATCCCTTTGATGGGTCAGCTTTGTTTGGCCCTCAAGTGAAGGAAACTTTGACCAGGTGTGAGCAGGATGGCAAGACTCTTTCTGCCGTAGGAGTCCGTTTTTCCACCCCTTCTAGACCTTACCCCAAAGGACAGAAAGGTGGCAAAATGTGGTTCCACAAATCCCAAGGAGTCACGCCGGATTCACGTGGTCAGTTTACCCCTAGAGGCAGAGGGGGTAACAACAACAGACGCCGCTCTGGAGGCGGAGGGGGTCCAAAAAACCAGGGAAACAGAGAGCCTCTCTCTGACAAGCCCTTTCAGCATCCCTGAGATGTTGCCCGGCTGTCCCTCCTTGGAGGCAGTCGGGGGAAGATTATCACTGTACCCAGAAGCCTGGCATTCCCTCACTCAAGACAGATGGGTACAGTCGATCATATCCAAGGGTTACATAATTCCTTTCGAGGAAAGTCCTTTCCCCTCAAATTCCCTTCCAGATGTACCACACGGTCTAAGGGAAATTGCAGAGTTAGAAGTCTCAAAACTACTGCAAAAAAGAGCCATTCAGCCAGTTACAACAGACCATTCAGAGCCCGGAATCTACTCAAGGTTCTTTTGGTCCCCAAAAGACGGGAGACTGGAGACCAATATTGGATCTCAGCAGACTCAACAAGTCTGTGAGGAAGACAAGATTCGAATGGTCACTCTTCAGTCAATTCTGCCCTTCTTACAGAAGGACAACTGGATGTGCTCAATAGATCTTCAGGATGCGTACTATCACATCAAAATTCACAGATGCTCCAGGAGATTTCTCCGCTTCGGCTGGGGTCCAGTCATTTCCAGTTCAGAGCCCTGCCCTTTGGTCTCACTACAGCCCCCAGAGTGTTCACCAAATGCATGGCAGTGGTCACGGCTCATCTGAGACGTCAAGGATTCCAGGTGTTTCCGTATCTCGACGACTGGCTCCTGTCAGCCACCACCAGGCATCAGCTTATTCAAGCCAGGGATTACACAATAAATCTTTGTTCTCATTTGGGCATCTCGATCAACTTCGAAAAGTCATCCTTATTGCCCTGCCAGTCTATTACTTTCATAGGCGCAAACTTAAACACTGTTCGGATGTCAGCTACCCTTACAGATCAAAGAGTTTCAGACATTCAAAGTCATGTCAGGATCATTCTAGCCAACAAGAAAGTACAGGCCAGAATGGTTCTAAAGGTATTAGGCCTCATGGCTGTGGCCATTACTCTTCTTCCCCTGGCTCGCTTCTACATGCGCCTTCTTCAGTGGATGCTGTTCACACAGTGGTCATACCAACAACTTCCAATGCGTCACCAGATTCTGGTGACACAGATTTGCAAAGTTCATCTTGCCTGGTGGATCACATCTCCCCAGGTTCACCAAGGCAGACACTTTGTACCCCCATCCCCGGTAGCCACTGTCACCACGGATGCCTCCCTGATCGGGTGGGGGGGTCATTATCAGGGCAGGATGGTTCATGGGACGTGGCAGCCGTTCGAATACCACCTGCACATAAATGTCCTGGAGATGAGAGCAGTGCTTTTAACGTTGCAAGCCCTCAACGACTTTCTTCCCGTAGGGACAATTGCAGTCCACACAGACAACATGTCTGTAGTTTGGTATATCAACAAACAGGGTGGAACCAAGTCCTACCCCTTGTGTCGAGAAGCTCTCAGACTATGGCAATGGGCAATCTCCTCTCATCGGTTTCTGGTAGCAATGCATATCCCTGGGAAAACCAAAATTGTAGCGGACAGATTGAGCAGAGCTATTCTCATGCCTCACGAGTGGTCTCTCAAGCAATCTATAGCGGAAGAGATTTTTCTGGAATGGGGTCGTCCATGTTGCGATCTTTTTGCTACTCCCCAAAACAGCAAATGCCCAGATTTCTTCTCTCTCTTCCCTCTTCCAGGCCATCCCCCCAGAGACGCTCTGACCCAGGATTGGCCCCAGGGACTTCTTTATGCCTTCCCTCCATTTCCTCTGATCCCTCAAGTTATCCAGAAAGCAACCGTTTTGAGAGCCAAATTGATTCTCATTGCTCCTTACTGGCCTCGACAAGTTTGGTTCCCGTTCCTCCATCGTCACCTTTTGGTGCAGCCGTGGCATCTGGACCCAGTGCCAGATCTTCTGATTCACCAATCCGGTCAGCTGCACTGGTCTATCCCTTCTCTCAACCTCACAGCATGGTTGCTCCACTTCCTTCCTTAGCCAGGCTTCCTTTGATCTCTAACCCAGTTAGAGACATCATAGTAGCTTCTTTAAAATCCTCTACCAGGAGGATTTATGCAAGCAAATGGAAACGTTTCTCTTATTGGGCTAAAGCCAAGAATATTGATCCCTTCACTGCCCCTGTTCAGGCAGTCCTGGACTTCTTAGCAGAGATTTTTCATGCAGGCTCCTCTTCTTCCACAGTCAGAGTTCAATTGGCTGCTATCTCGAACTTTCATGTCGGGATCGCAGATCACAATATTATGTCCCATAGGCTCTGCAGGGCCTTCTTGAAAGGAATTTTCCTGCTAAAGCCTCCAATCAGGAATCCTCCTCCTCAGTGGGATCTAAATTTAGTGCTGACATCCTTGATTCTTCCCCTTGAGCCAGCTGTTTCTTGTTCCCTGAAATTTCTTTCTTGGAAAACTTTATTCCTAGTGGCTATTACATCGGCCAGGAGGGTGTCTGAACTTCATGCTCTATCGGTTCGACCCCCTATTTGGTTTTTCACAAAGACAGAGTATCATTGAGAACTAATCCGACCTTTTGCCTAAGGTCGCCTCAAAGACCAATTTGAATCAATCCATTGATCTCCCTGTATTTTTCCTAACTATTCAGACAGAGCCAAACAAAAACTACATTATCTTGATGTCCACCGTCAACTCAGATATTATTTGGACAGAACAAAAAAATTTAGGAAATCTGATCAACTTTTTGTGTCCTATGCGGATAATAAGAAGGGCCTTCCTGTTTCTAAAGTGACCTTGTCTAGATGGCTTTCTTGGCTCATCTCTGAAATTTATCTGCTCAGGGGAAAACAGCTGTGCTCAAAACCTAAAGCACATTCAACTAGGAGCTTAGCTACTTCTACAGCCTTTCAAGCTAGACTTCCTTTAGACACTATTTGTGCAGCGGCCACTTGGGCCACTCCTCATACTTTTGTTTCCCACTACAAATTGGACTTGGCCTCCAGGGACAGAGCCAGTTTTGGCTCTACAGTCCTCAAGAGTCTGTTCCATTGAGCCACCCAGGATAGAGGTGCTAGGGACGTGGTCCCATCAAGCAAGAATGAAGGCGAGATTGACAACTTAACATTAAGAAGTTATGTACCTACCATAACGTTCCATGTTAGTTGTCTTCTCGCCTTCTTTCTTGCGACCCTCCCTCCTTCCCCCAGGCCTGGACAGACCTTTTTATAAGAAATTATTATGCTGAAGACCATTCAGACCTGGTCCTTCTTCCATCCTGTAAGTTTTCTTTCTTCCGTTTGGAAGTGTTTTTATGCTTGGTGCTATTGCCCTTTGTCATCAAACGAGATCTGGGTACTTACCGCCTTGCATCATGGGATATGGGGCTGCCTCGAGCTGGTAAAAGTGACTCTCGAGCTTAGCAAGTGCCGAGTCGGAGCCGAGGATCGGCTCCGAACCCATCAAGCAAGAAAGAAGGCGAGAGAAGACAACTAACATGGAACGTTATGGTAGGTACATAACTTCTTATTTCTTTTTATGATAGTCACAGGAATGTTTTTCTTAATCATGTTGGTGATTCTGACTTTAGTGAATATGATTAGTTACTTGAATAACAGAGATCAGTTTAATGACATTAAATGGTATGCAGTGGCAGCTAATATAGTACTATTAACATAAATAACAATTATTATCTTAGAGTAGCCTTTCTCATGAGCTACTTCAGAAAAGCTTTCGTAAGGATAGCTGCATTGCATAAAATTTAAATGAGCAAAGTCTTCACATTGCTTTCTCAGCATTTATTTATTTATTAAAGGCTGCTGATCATGTACTGCTACACCTGATATTTAAGCATTCCCTTGACCATTCCTTCCTGTCCAGAGAGCAACCCATACTTTAAACATATGCCACTGCCTCTCACATGCATACATGATGTAGGAAATCTAAAAATAAAATGTGCAAGTGAAATGTAAAATTATAAAACTACTTTGGCAAATATGTATGTAGTTTCTTAAAGGGGGATTATGGTCAGAAACAGAAAAACAAACAAAATAATTATCCTGATGCTCCATACAGTACTAAAGTTCCTACAGTATTGCTTATAGTTAATGGAGTCTTCAAATGGGTTTGAGTCCCCTCCCCCCAAAATGGCCTGATGGGAAAGGTTATATTGATGTTATTTTGTTATTTCAGGTAAACTTTCTCCTTCTCCAAATGAAGTCTTTGTTCACAGGTGATGGCATTATATTGACTATCCTTCTCTTCCAGGTAGTACCGTCCATTCGTTTATAATAACAGAATTCAAAATTATTGCTTACTTTCAGAATCTCTGGGTAGAATTACACTATTTTTTTTTCCAGTGACACTCTGATTTGGTTTTGTAATGTTTTAAGATCCTGCAATAAGCCCTTTTTTGTTTAGCAACATTAGATTTTTATAAAGTTTTTGCAAAGTTAGAAAATAGCTTAAGACTGCAGGGTCTCCTCATTTATTCCTGTATGAGTGGCATTGGGTATCCTGCAATTCCAGATTCAGCTGTTCTCACTCCTGCAAATGATGTATTCAAAAATAAGTGACTACCTGAAAGTTGGAAAATGGCCTTGATTTCTGTAATTTAAAAAATGGGAAATAAACTGTATCAGCCTTCATCTTATACACCAGTCTTTGTCCTTAATGCTGACTGCAAGTTGTTTTTATTGCTAGTAGCCAATAGAATAGCACTGTGGCTCCCAGTACTTATTCTTAAGGACCATCCTGGGGTTGTCTAGGGAGGAAAAATGTTTAACATTATCATTAAGACACTGCTTTTGATAGGGAATGAAAATAAACAGAAAATAAGTTTAGGAATTCTCAGCTTTGATGAAGAAAAAGCCTTTGATATAGTAAGGTATTTATTCTGGCACTGAGGGCCTGCATGTTCTCTATGGGTTGTATAGACTTGACAGTACAGATATATCAAAGGTTGTCTGCAAGAATGAAAATTGAAGGTTATTTTTCACAGCTATTTTAAGATTTCTAAAGTAAACCAACATAAACTGTCCCTTATCACCAGTTTTGTTAACTGTCTAGTTAGAACCATTGGCTAGTAAGTTAAGGTTCATTAAAAGAATGGATAATCTATGTAGAGAGTAAACTTACAACTTCTAACTGTATGCCAACAACCTATTTGTTTACCTGGAAGATCCAGGCCAGCAACTTAAACTATTACTGGGGACCATTAAGGCATTTGGGAACTTATCTGGGGAAAAAAATTAAATGAAATCAAAACATCCTCGTTAACTATAAATTATTGACCATCTGTCCACCTTAGGTATACATTTCCATACTTATGGAACTACCACTAAATAAAGTACATTTGGATTCTCATAGTCATTGACCTTCCAAATATAGTATAATTAGTATATTTGCAACTCACAGCCATATGTGACTAATTAGCAAGATTTCCTACTGAATTTTCAGTAGTGGGTCCAAAGAGTATAAATATTTATATCACCTCATATACTTTATATTTCACAGACAATCTTGACCTCCTTTCTCCTGAGGGTTTCTTCAAAAAAATTGACTAACTGGTCTAAAATTTCATGCAGATTCAGAACCAACACAGAGTCTCATGGAAAACCATTTTTCTTCCAAAAGTGTTAGCAGGGCTGGGAGGTCCTAACCCTCAGGTCTATAATGTAACATATACCCTGAAATACTTTCATAACTCGAAGAGAGCAGAAGAGAGTAGAACATGAATCCTCCTGGAAAGACATCATCCTTAGTGAATTTAAAAGAATACATGTAAACTTATAACACCATTTTTGACAGAATGGCAAAAGACACCAACTCTTTCTACATAAGTGGAGACTTTGCATGAACTACCCACTCTGTTTTGCATAGTTATAACTTCCAATTTAGAGAAACAAGTTACAGCCTATAACTATAGCTACATTTCAGAAAAGATGTGACAAACACTTAGTCTCTATTCTTGATGATACTTATTCACTGGGAGTCATGCTAAAAAATGAAATTTTGAAGAATGGCGTTCTCTTGGGGATGAATTCAGTTTCACTAATAGGAATCTGTTAAGATATAATAAATGGGTTAGAAGCTTTAAAAAACTTAAAGAATATACTATTAAAGATGGGAATAGACATGGAATCATTGGAGTTTTTGGAGGTGAAAGGCAGTAATGACTGGATTTAGCATTTGTGAAAATTTAAAAAATTTAAAAATAACTTTGAAAGAAATATGGGAATTCAATTATCGAAGAATTGGGAGAGGATAATCTTATGCCACAGATATGCAACTGTTTCAAAAAGCTACAGATGTTCATTTTACAATGTCCCTACAAGTATTTCTATACTCCTTCCAGATTGTTTAGGATGTTTTCAGTGACAAACCCAGCAAACTGTAGGTGTAATAGCCAGTTTTAGGATAGTGCATGCATACATTAGAAGGCTGTATTGCATTGAATCAGATTAAAATAGATGCCTGTGTAAATCAAATCTGGTAGTGTAGAATACAGATAGACTATCCTCTTTAGATAATATCAGAGTAGAAAGATGAAGGATTGTCAAGTACAGAAGTAGCCTTACTTGATTTGTTGATGCTTTGTGTGAAGAAATATATAACTACAAGATGGAAAAGTCCTCCCATCCATCCCTAATGGACCTGATTATATTAATGAATGTTTTCTGTAAGCAGAAGATCTAGATTTGAAACCCCAAGATAAAAGAGAAAGTTAATCAGAAATGGTCTTTATGATATCCATACTTTTACTTGCAGGTGTATGTAGAAAAAAAATGGAAAAAAAGCCATATATTAGTGGTCCTACTAATCATCAGTTCTGGCTGCTCTGTCAGTGAGAATAATAACTGAAAGCTTAGTGGATGTTAAAGGGGCTCATTCTCTTTCTACATATATTGCGCCAAAAAGTCATTGTAGCTGTACTATAAGCTAAACTGACACTAATTATTTCACACAAAGCGAACAGCAATGGACAAACTGATAACCACAAAAAGTTCCAAACGCCAAAAGAAGAGATGCCACCCGAAAACCTTAACGCTCAATTTTATTAAAACACAAATACATCCAGCGTTTTCGCTACCTTAAACAGGAAGCTTCATCAGAGGTATAAAAAAACGCGAGAATGCGCTTTAAATAGCAAATACAAAATACGTCATCGTATTAAACGAGAAACATAAATTGAAAATATTTTAAAAACAGTACAATAAATACAGTCAATCACATAGTGCTTGTATTTAAAAATTAATTATGATGCCTATGTGTGTGTTTTAACTTTAGCCATAAAAAGTCAAAAGACTCTAACATGATAAACTATGTACAACGTAGTACTGATTGACATGGTTTTAAATCCCATTCAATTAGTGTACTTTCTACTTTGTGAAGCAAAGCAATAACATGCTGTTTGTATGTATTAATTGTCACTAAAACAAGCAGTTTTAAAGCAAAAGCGTTTCACAAATCAAAAATACCCTACATATGAAAAACCCACATAAAAGTATAAAAATATATATAATTGAACAACATAGTTATTTGTCCTCACCTAACCTAGTGGAAGTATTTTATGTTGTCTGTTTATATTCCTCAATATAATGAAAACAGACGAATCATAAAAATAATCATAAAAATAACAAGAAAAAGGGGGCTGTATCCAAGCTAGAAGTTAGAAAACTGAAAATTTAAATATAATGAAATAATCAAAAAGTGTATATGTATAATATTAACTAGTAAAAATGTTAAGAAAACACAGGTTGTCACCTCATATGTGCTTTAAGTTTCAAAAAAGGTGCTATGTTACAGCTTTCGTTTAAACCGGGGGTACTAAAAGCATTCAATCTCAGCTGCCAGAGAAGCTCACGTACCTCCAATAACAGAGAAACAGGTCCCCCCTAACTGACACTGGTAGGTGGTCTATACCCATGAACACAAAAGAGTGATCTGGGAATAGGTCAATATGTTTGGCCAATGCGTTCTCACTTTTTCTGTTTTTGATCGCATAAATATGTTGGTAAATCCTGTCCTTAAACCTTCTATCGGTCTTACCGATATAGAAGGCAGGACAACAGGAGCAGAACGCTATGTAAATTATAGACTTGGTATTACAGTCAATTCTATGGCCAATTGGAAATTTATTATTCCCTTCTACTGCACAAAAACTACCTGTTTTAATGTAAATACAGTAATTACAGGAACCACAAGAAAAAGACCCCTTGTTTCTAGAGGAAATAACCCCTAATGAACTAGTGTGAAGAAGGTCTTTGATGTTTTGCCCTCGTCTAAAAACAATATGTGGTTTTTCACCAAGTTTTTCAAGGAGGGAACTATTATTAGCAATGAAAGCCCAATTTTTGTATAGAATGTCTCGAATTTGGCTAGAGTTCACATTAAATGTTGAAATGAAACTACATAAAGCCACATTAGTAGGAACATTTTCTATACTCACAACTACGGGACACACACTCTCATTAAGCTCTTCTAGTGGCCCTACATCACCACTGGGAGGCGGAGTAGATGACAAAAGAGGTTTGTAAAAGCCAATAGTTCTTTTATGACGTACTTCTACAATTAAGTCGTCAATCAAACCCAGCGGGTAACCCCTATTAGAAAATAAATTTCTCAAAGTCTCACATTCAAAACAAAAATCTTCTAGTTCACTGCACATACGGACAGCTCTCACAAGCTGTCCCTTAACAATAGCTCTCTTTTGTTTCAGAGGATGTGAGCTAGAAAAGTGAAGAAACGAATTTACATAGGTGTCTTTCCTATAAATGACAGAACTGAATGAACGAGTTTGGCCATTTCTGGTAAGTTTTACATCCAAATAACTAGTTACTTCTGTGTTGAAGTTGTATGTAAACCTTAGAAAGGAAGTTGTACTATTTAAGTAGTTGACAAATAACTCTGCTTCTCTGGAATTCCCTTTAAAAAGAAGGAAAATATCATCCAGGAAGCGAGTATAGAAAGAAATTTTGTTACTCCATTCCGGATTGCTGAGTACAAACTTCCTTTCCCAAAATGCCATAACTAAATTGGCTACAGCTGCTCCACAAGGGGAGCCCATGGCAACCCCCTGTTTATGGATGTATACATCATTTTCAAACATAAAAAAATTGGACGTAAGAATAATGTCAAGAAGTTCCGTGATGTTATCAATCTCATTAGATGGAGCACCAAGTTCTATCAAAAGGAGTTCAATCCACTCACGTGCCTCTAAATGTGGTATAGATGTGTATAAATCTACCACATCTATGGTCAAAAAGTTATTACCTTGAATCTATCTACCTATGTTTTTATACTTTTATGTGGGTTTTTCATATGTAGGGTATTTTTGATTTGTGAAACGCTTTTGCTTTAAAACTGCTTGTTTTAGTGACAATTGATACATACAAACAGCATGTTATTGCTTTGCTTCACAAAGTAGAAAGTACACTAATTGAATGGGATTTAAAACCATGTCAATCAGTACTACGTTGTACATAGTTTATCATGTTAGAGTCTTTTGACTTTTTATGGCTAAAGTTAAAACACACACATAGGCATCATAATTAATTTTTAAATACAAGCACTATGTGATTGACTGTATTTATTGTACTGTTTTTAAAATATTTTCAATTTATGTTTCTCGTTTAATACGATGACGTATTTTGTATTTGCTATTTAAAGCGCATTCTCGCGTTTTTTTATACCTCTGATGAAGCTTCCTGTTTAAGGTAGCAAAAACGCTGGATGTATTTGTGTTTTAATAAAATTGAGCGTTAAGGTTTTCGGATGGCATCTCTTCTTTTGGCGTTTGGAACTTTTTGTGACACTAATTATTTGATACAGCAAGAGATGCAAAACTAAATGTTGAATTGTTTAATGGAATGTTGTTTTCTTTGGGAAGTTGTGTTTTTACATATTGTTTTTACATGTTAATAAAAGTATAAAGTGTTACAAAATTACAACAGAATTGTCTAAATCTTTATTCTCATTCTGTAATTCACCACAGCATACAGATACAAGCAAATGAATATACAAAACAGTTCTTGTTCAACAGACTGGAAATTGCCTGCCTCTGTGAATTAGGCCTCTTTATCATTTGTGTTACACTTTCTAATCCTATTTCCCCACTAAATGTATCATTCTGTTAGCAGCTGTAAAAAAAAACTTCATTACCTGATAAAATGCCAGTAGGCAGCAGTTTTTAAGACTCCCCCCACCAAAAAGTGTCCCTAAATGCTTTCTAAATTTAGAGGCATCAGCCGCAAAAAAAATATAATTTTTTGCCTTGTCCCACAAATTAAGCAAAACCTATAACATTTGCATGGAAATCTGTACACCTGTAAATGAGAAAACATTTAGGAAAACAGATCACTGCTGATTCTGCTTAAGTATGTTTATCAAAGTGAGCTATAAAACCTTATACATATAATCCAATTAACATTTCATTTATCAGTACAAATCAGCATTTCTATACATTTGTTATAACCAATTTAGATAAGACTTGTATAATGATATACAATGATGTATCCTTGTGTATTCTGAAAATTATAGTAACATTTAAATGAATAAATATACCTGTAGAATCTTCTTGCAAACCCACATCAAAGGCAAGCTTGTCTGTCTGGGATCTTGAGGTTTTTAAACATGCCAGATACTGCAAACACAATTGTTTAAATATTAGTCAATGAGTCAGTAGATCAATATAGTTAATAAATGATTCAACATACCAATGTGTCTTTTTTGGTGTTTGGAGACACTTTAACATATTACATTTAAATATTATAATACAGCAGTTCATTCCAGCGATCATCATGAATGATAAGCTATGGATACTCTCCATAATTTAAAGAATGGCATATATTAAAGGTGAATTATTTTCCAAGTTATATAGAAGATGCTGATATTGGACATTTTGTCATCCTTTATGACACTTACCAAATTACTTTACAAAATGAAAATGAATTCTGGCAAATCACCAGAAAGTACATATTAACTCACATTATGTCAGATCTTGTCTAATGAAACTGGTAAACTTCTTTGAAGAGGTAAAATAAGTTGTTGACAGCAGTCACACTGTACACAGAATGTATTTTGATTTGGCCAAGGCATTTAACAACA
The DNA here is from genome assembly GCF_019279795.1 of Protopterus annectens. Classification (NCBI taxonomy): domain Eukaryota; kingdom Metazoa; phylum Chordata; order Ceratodontiformes; family Protopteridae; genus Protopterus; species Protopterus annectens. Next base: position 411,959,628 of record NC_056737.1, on the reverse strand, counting down.
TGCTAATGCTGGCATAATTAATAAACTGAATGTGTTATAAATAGATCCCTATGTGATTACATAGCAAATTCACTAAAAGAGAGATCTCACATGGTGCAGGGGGCAGGGGCAGCATGAAAAAATATGAATGTGCCCAGTGGTTTCCTGCAGGGTTCAGTGCTGTGGCTACTTTTGTTAGATGATGAACTGTCTCCCCTACAGACTTAAAACCAAGACCTGTGGCTAACAAAGTTTGCAGATGACTGCAAACTACTAATCATTATCAAATCCCCCTCTGACACAGAAGCCCTGCAGCAGGTACTGACACTTATAAAGGCCTAGTATATTAAAAATGGGAATAAATTAAAAGATAAAAAATGTTACATTGCCACATTTGGCAGAGAAACCATCCCCCAACATATAACACTGAAAATTCTGCACTTCAAAATGAAACTGTAGCTAGAGATCTGGGACCTTGGTTGATCATTCTTTTTCCTCAGTTGTCAGGAAAATTTATCTACTTGGTGCAGCTGATTGCCAAGGGAATATCAACCAGATGTAAAGAGGTTATTGGCACCTTGTATTCAGCACTGATCAGACCAATTATAGAATACAATCCCTGCTTTGAGAACTACCTCATCAGTCATATCAAACAAATGGAAATAGGAGAGGTTCCTAACAAACAGGATCATAAGCTTAAAATCCGTAAGCAACCAAAAAAGACTAGAAGCACTATCCCTCTTTTATGTGTCATATAGGGTCTACAGAGCACACATAGATAGGTCTTGCCTTCTGGGCAATCAGTGACCTAGCATGGTCAACTTTTTTTCTGGCTGACAAAAATATGCCTGTGCTATACATAAAACTAAATGTGTTAGAAACATTTTCACTGCTTGTATCTTACTATTTCTGCCCATAATTAAGAGACTCCAGCTTCTCACTGCTTGTATTAACTTTTATTTAGTCTATTCCAAAATATCCTTAGCTGACATAATTGAATCATTTTTAATCCATACATCTAAATTATTCATCTGATCATGTCCCAAAAACTATGGGTATTATTGAACCAATGCATGTGTGGGTGCATAGTTTACTATTATAGCCTTTGTTTTATCTTCATTTATTTTATATCCTGAGAAGATCTGAAACTTTCTCAGAATGTTTCAAAACACCAAAATATCCCTTTTTGGATTTATCAAGTATAAAACAAAATAATTTGCAAATAAAGCTAATTTTTCTTGATTATCATATGATTTATATCCTTGAATTTGTGAGTCCCTTATTTTCTTTGCCAGTGGCTCTAAATAGAAAGCAAATATAACAAAGGGGAAGAAGATACTCTTGCCCCCTCTCTTCAAACATGGCTTTTTAGAGAATTGTTTCTGTCTCTTTATATTTCCTACTAATTAACCCTATTGTTCTATTAGGCAAGGCAAATGCTATCACTGCCCTTCTCATAAAATCCCTGCTTACTGTATTGAATGCTTTCTCTGCATCAAGACACCAGCAGTATCAACAAATTCTTACAGTCTGCTTCCCTCCAGATTGTGATTGCTCTGTTAATGTTGTCACACATTTGCCTGCTCTCCACAAAACCACATTGATCCATACCTACTAATTTTGTTAACACCTTTGTCATTCTCTTAGCTAGTATACATATAAACACTTTATAAATGGGTCTATACGAAGGGTCTGAAGATCCTTATCAGCTTCAGGTAAAACAGTCTCTACAGCTTTCTTCCAACATGCTGGTACAATTCCCCATTGAAAATAGTGTATACCAAATCTTCTATATCTTTATCACGTTCTTCACTCCCAACACACAGAATCAGATCTGGCAAATTACCAGCCAGGTTACCTTCAAATCGTGATGGGCATTTATCACTAAATGCAATCTTGCATATTGACTAGCATTTTCATGGTATTACATTGGGATTAAATGGATAGGTTTAAAATGACCTCCAGGTCAAAAGTCTTGTAATCTCCTATGATTTTAATCTCCTAAACCAAAATGTGCACTCTGTATTTAATGCATTAAAGTATTAACATTGCTGGGGATGTAGCTACTTGTATAACTTATTCAGTTCCTACAGTTTGAAACTTCATTTATTGTTCACTGAACTTCTTGGCAATGTACCTTTCAATGCTAATTACAATGTACGGTCTGCACGTCACTGAGCAAAAAGTGTTTAGACTTCTCATAACGAATTGCTTTGCACTCTGTTCTTGTAGACTTCAGAGCCGATCAGTTATACAGCACCATTTTTATATCATTCTTCTTTTTTTAGGTAAACACCTTTATTAAATTATTACTTGTGACACAGACAAACTTTCATTTACATAAAAGTAATCAATCCATTTTAACAACTTCACATCTACAAACATTATAACCCATCTCTATTGTGATATATCATGTAATTTAAATGACATGATATAAACTATTCATTTCCTGCATTCTCTTAAACTTCATCCCATATACAAAATGTTTTTTGCATGTATTGTTCCCACAATTTCCATTCCTTTTCTATGCGATTTACTCCTACTCTTTTCTAGCTGTCATACTTCCTGTTCTTTTACCTCTGTTACAATATTCACTACTTCAAGTATAGATGGTTTAGATATTGATTTCAGTTTTCTAGTAATTACTTTTTTAGCATCTGCCAGAATTAAACTTAACAAGGCCTTACCATGTCTAGGCAATTCAGATCCTGTATCTCTGCTCAGAAAAATAATTTCCTTAGTTACATTCATTTCTATGTGCATTATTTCTGACAAAGTACTCTGTAGGGAATTTTTAAAGTTTGCTAACTCATTCCACTCCCAAAACATATGTTCCCAGTTACCTCTTTCTTCCCCCATCACACCTCCAACATTTGCTATCTAACTGAGGAAACATTATTTAAATTCTTCTTGAAGTATAAACATACTTATGCAAACACTTCCAAGCCAAGATCCCAAACCTTGTGGACTTGTTGCATACATGGGAGCCATACATATATCCTCCTTTGTCCCACTCCTAGGTTTTGACAGAAGAGAAGTCACTTGGTGGAGACAGCAAATATCCCTAAATCCAGATTTCCCCTCCTACCCGCTCCAAAGCAGTCAGTCATAACAGACTCCTCAGACTTTGTTTGAGAAGCAATTTCAGGAGGGATAAAAGTGCAAGTTGATTGGGACACCAAGGACAGATGCAAGCACTTGACATTCTTAACATGTGATTGCGCTGACCTCTGCAAGAAGAATATCTGAGTTGTAACGTCTTATGGTGAGTCATCTCTATCTCATTTTTCACAGAGACAGGGTTTCTTTGAGAACTATCCATCTGATATTGTTAATCCTCGTTCATTCCTTACATGTGGGGTATCGGTTCCGACCTCGGAACCGAGCCGGCCATCTTCCAAGCTCACGTCAGCTACAAACTCTCTAGCTAAAACTCTTACCCAGAATTCCCCTCTCCATGTTACCTCAGATTTCTTTTGCCACATCGCCATTCGGTCATGTCAAGCTACTTTTCTTGAGCTAAGTACAATATTTTTTGTCATACTAAATTCTAAAACAATCTTTTCTCACAGAAAAGTTACTAGATAGTTTTCTCTTACCTTATCACATTTATGCGACTACAAAGATTCCAGGTGTTTCCATACCTAGACGACTGGCTCATCTCTACCCCCACCAGACATCTATTGGAAGAAGCCCTGGCATATTCTCTCCTCTCTGCAGAAAAGCTAGGCATAACCATAAACTGGCAAAAATCCAATCTCACCCCATCTCAGTCCAAAGAATTCGTAGGGGTCATTTTGAAAACAAAGAATTGCAGAGCATCCATTCCAGAGCACAGAATTCTAAGGATAAAGCAACAACTGATCCCAGTCCTTTCAAGGGAGAAATCCACAGTTCACTCTGTTCTACAGTTGTTGGGTTCCATGGCAGCATCCATCACCATTGTCCCTCTAGGCAGGTTTCACATGAGGCTTCTACAATGGCTACTGCTCACCCAATGGTATTCCTTTCAGTACCCTCTTTCAGCCAAGATTTGGGTAACTGATAGGTGCAAACAGGATTTACATTGGTAGATGGCCCACAACCTGTCACAATGGTCTCGCCCCTTCTACCCCCAACAGCCCAAGGCTACAGTAACCACAGACGCCTCCCTGATGGGGTGGGGGGCTATGTCAGGGACAGACAGCTCTAGGTACTTGGTCTGAATTGGAGGCCCATCTGCATATAAATGTTCTAGAGCTGAGGGCGGTGCTTCTGGCATTGCAAGCATTCCATCCCCTGCTTCCATCTGGGACTATTGCCATACAATTAGACAACATGACAGTGGTCTGGTACATCAAAAAACAGGCCGGAAACAAGTCTTACCCACTCTGTCAAGAGGCCATGAGGATATAGCAATGGGCGATGGCTACCAACCATTTTCTTCTAGCAACGCACATTCCCGGGAGTTCCAGTGTGATAGCAGACAGACTCAGCAGGTGTATTCTACAACCTCATGAGTGGTCCCTGAATCCTGTGATAGCAGCGGAGATTTTCAACCACTGGGGTCTTCCTTGCTGGGACTTTTTTACGTCCCCGAACAACTACAAATGCAGCAACTATTTTGCCCTGATTCCCCCTCCGGGACAGTCACCCAGGGATGCACTAGTCCACGATTGGCCCTCGGGTCTAATTTATGCATATCCACCTCTCCCCCTCTTTCCCCAGTTTCTGAAGAAAGCCCACTGGTTGAAGAGCACCATACTGGCCTTGTCAGATTTGGTTCCCCATCCTTTGGCCTCACCTGCTAGATCAACTGTAGATTTTCCATCCAACCCCGGGGTTGATCTTCCATCTGCAGAATCTGATTCACCCCAATTTTGAACAGCCTGAAGCTCACAGCTTGGCTTCTCCAATTCCTTTGATTGCCAGGCAGAATGATCTTTCTTTGCCAGTATGTGACATTCTTATTGCATCTCAACAAGTGGAAAATATTTACCTTTTGGCTGAAAGAAAAACAGGTAGGTCCTTTTTCAGCACCAATGTCGATAGTACTGGAGTATCTAGCTACCCTATTTCAATCCGGTCTATCTGCCTCTACCATTAGAGTTCATTTGGCTGCAATATCTAATTTCCATGATGGTGTCCAAGACTTTTCTCTTATGTCACACAAATTATGCAAGACTTTCATAAAAGGCGTGAATCATCTAAAACCCCCTTTTAGAGAACCTACTCAACCTTGGGACCTGTCATTAGTCCTACAAGCTTTGACAATGCCACCTTTTGAACCAGCTTCTTCTTGCAACCTCAAATATTTGTCATAGAAAACCTTGTTTTTGGTTGCCATTACTTCTGCCAGACGTATCTCAGAGCTTCAAGCCTTATGCATCAACAGTCCATATTTGATTTTTCATAGAGATAGAGTGTCATTGAGAACTAATCATTCCTTTCTGCCAAAAGTGATCTCTGAAATGTCCATTAATCAAACCATTGAATTGCCAGTTTTCTTCCTCAATCATTCAAACAAAGGAGAATATTGCCTAGATATCCTAGATATTCATAGGCAAATTCGCGTCTACTTGAACAGAATTAAGGCCTCTCTTAAATTAGACCAGTTATTTTTGGCCTATTCTGGACCTAGAGTAGGATGTGCTGTTGCTAAGGTCACATTGGCTAAATGGTTAAAAGACTGCGTGACCTTCATTTATAGACAATGTAATATTCCATTACCTACTACCATAAAGACTCATTCTACAAGGTCGGTGGGAACTTCTATTGCCTTCCATGTCAGAGCTTCTTTACATGACATTTGTGCAGCTGCAACTTACTCCTCATACCTTCATCAATCATTACAAATTAGATTTGGCCTCCAGGGGAAGAGCATCTTTTGGTTCTATGGTGCTCAGGAATGTCCTTCCATGAGAGCCTCCTAGGAATAAAGGTAACTGGGGACTCTGTCCCACACATAAGGAATGAACGAGGATTAACAATATCAGATAAAGAAGTTATGTCTTACCATAACGTTCCATCTGTACTGTTGATCCTCGTTCAGTCATTATGACCCCCCCATGGCTTCTAGTGGATCTCACCATCTGGTTCTGTTAGGTAATTTGACCAGAGGTAGCCTCTACCTTCTTTTGACTTGCAAACTCAATCTGAGGTAACAGGGAGAGGGGAATTCTGGGTAAGAGTTTTAGCTCGAGAGTTTCTGGCTGAGGCGAGCATGGAAGATGGCCGGCTCGGTTCCGAGGCCGGAACCAATACCCCATACGTAATGACTGAATGAGGATCAACAATACAGATGGAACATTATGGTAAGACATAACTTCTTTTTCTTTTATGCCTAAAATGGTATCCAAGTTTACCTTAAGACAAATTATCTATTTCCCCTATTTTATTTCCTGAACCTAAGAATGAGTGAGAAAGAATACTCCATACCTTGGATGTCCACAGACACCTCAGGTACTATCTTGACAGAACAAAGTCTTTCAGATCTTTGGATCAGTTGTTCTTTTATTGAGAACGTAAGAAGGGACAAGCTGTGTCGAAACATACTATTTCCAAATGGTTGTATAAAGCTACTACCTTTTGATATTATCTCTGCAACAAAACTAGTCCAGACAGGGTCAAGGCTCACTCTACCAGGGCCTTGGCTTCATCTATTGCTTTTTGGAAAAGGCTGAATTCTAGAAGTATTCTAGAAGCAGCAACTTGGTCCCCTGTACATACTTTTACAAAGCACTACAAGCTTGATTCCTTCCCTAGGTCTAAATCTGGCTTTGCTAGGACCAGTTTCTGGAGGCTCGTAGACTCTTCCCCTTAAACCTTCAAAATGTTGCAAGCTTGGTTAACTTACCTGTATAGCTAAGTCTATTCAACAGTCATCAATATGATGAATACAGTACAGTTGTGTAAGTAAACATAACAGTAGATGTTTGAATGATCACTGCTGCTGCAACCACTCCCTCCCTCTACCTCTCTTGTTTTTTTTTTTTTTTTTTTTGATTATGCTAAAGTGTGTATGCATGTATTTATTTTTATTCATAGAAATGTCCTCTCATGGCTCAGCTTTCCACTCTCAGCTGGCATACCATTGTTTTTTAACTGAGCTGTCTAATAGTTTGAGCATGTGGATGGTGCTCTAAAGCTTTAGAAGCTGGCTAGTTGTATCTTGGCAGGATATATCCCATTTAGGTAAAGTCACTGAAATAGTGATCATTTGAACATCTACTGTTATAATACATTTACTTACACAACTATAATTTCCTTTGTTCAGTTCTTTCAGTCTGTTTTTCTAGTTTTTGTCTTTTTTTTTTCATTTCTTGGTATAATTTTTCCCCTCCATATTTTCAGTCCTTTCTTGTTGTGGTCAGCTTTGAGCACTAAAAATTGAATTCTGCAATTAGTGAATTTTGATTATAGGTGTAAACCTACAGATGTGTTTTTGAATGGGGGTTTCTTTTTCTTAATTAGGCATTATGTCTTCCAGACAATGTGGATATATACAGACAAGTTAACTCCATAGCTATAATGGTGTTTCATTGTTGTCTTCTATTAGTGTTATAGAATTAACCAGTGATTCAAAAACATCTTAGAGTCTCATGGAGCAAAAGATCATTAATGACTTTTTTGTAAGCCTCTCAATCAAACACCTAACACAGCTGGAACAACTGTAATAAGTGTTTGCCCACCAGCCCATGAAATGCACTACACAAATATACACACAAACACACTTAGACACATGCAAACACCCTCACACTACTTAATTGCTCTGGCCCTAACTGACCTGCTACTTACCCTAAACAGCAATAGATGTATACAGTAAAGTACTGCATTCAGTCCTCACTGTTGTGCTGTGAAATACAGTGATAGAGTTTGTTGTTGAATCAGTGTGCTAAACTATTTCTATCCAAGTGTATGGCTCTGGGACACTATACATTGTCTATTTACACTAGCCATGCCCCAGGCCTGCAAAATTTGTATGCAGCGTTATCCAGCTTGCTTGAGGCTTTATTCCACTGTAGCAGTATTTGAATTGCTCCATCTCCATCAATGCAGTGTGCAATCCTGCTAGAAACAAGGCTGTACAATAGACTGTGTCTTTCTGATTACCTTAACCCCCAAGTGGGTATTTATATATACTAAGTGCAAGGATGCTGCATATCAAAGTATGTAGTATACAATGAAATGCTGCAACCTTGGATACATCAGTTTTTTTGATCTGATATTGTCAATTTTCATTTTATCCTTGACATACACTATGGGTTCAGTTTCGAGCACTGGAACCAACTTGGCTGTTACTACAAGCTGTGAAAGCCAAAAAACTCTCAAGCCTAACCCTTACCCACAGTACTCCTTTCCCTGTTACCTCAGATCTCGTTTGCCACTTTTCGTGTCAGACGTGATTGTCTTTACTCTCGAGTGAGCTAAGTAAAAGTTTAATTTTTTTCTTCTTGCTTTCTGACTACTCAGTAGTCTCTTTCAGTCACCCTTTCCTTATCTCATAAAATTTTTAACCTTTTCTGAAATTTACATACTTTTTGTCTCCTTTCTCCTTTTTCTGAAATTTGTTCATATTCTCGACTATCATTGTTAATCTTTTCCCTTATGTAACTTTCCTGACTATTTTTCAAAAAAAAAAAAGTATTTTTATAGTAACTTCTCTTCATCTGCTTCTTCATTACATTTGTGCTTGTGTGAGTGTGTGGCTTGCTTGCCATTTTTTTTTTGTTGCAGCAAGACATGGCTGATAAATCCAAAGTCCCTTCTGGGTTTAATAGATGCCAGAAATGTGGGCACAAGATGCCTTTTTCTAATGCATACTTGTTATGTGTGTATTCTAGGCCCCCTCCTTAGTGAAGAGACCTGCTCTATATGCCATTCTTGCCACAGAGCTTTAGTAGAGAGAAAAAATAAATTAATCTTGAAGGGCCTTATCTCATCTCCTTTTAGTAAGGCCATATCTGGTTCTAAAAAAAAGTAAATGCAAAACTAATGTGTCACATCCTTCTTCTTCCTCTTCCCCCACTAAATCCACAGAGAAACCAAAGAAAATGAGTGTGTCAGTGCTAACGTCTCCCTTGACACTATCTTCAAAAAAGCTAAAGTCTTCAATTCCCACAGTTTTTTCAGAGCTGACATATGTAGTACCAAAGATACTGGCTCCTACTCCTTCTTCAGAACTGAACCTACAGGATAACTAAAAATGTTTGACACCAGAGGTTTCTGGAGAAAAGCATCCTGACCCATCTGCACTGCAGTTATTGGTGCAGACACCTTCCTCGGCACCGAGCATTTTGGAACCGAGCAAGCTATAGGAGGAATGTTCCATGATAACATTACCTAGAACCTCATACTCTCAATCTTTTGAACCTTTTCCAGATAGGCTGCCTTCACCCTTTCTGGAAAGGCCAAAATCACCATCCATTCTGTCTCTCCATTCCACCAAAAGCCTAACTGAACATGATGTGGAGAGACTGGTGAATAAGATACTCTGGGTGAAAGGATTGACAGGTTCCACTGCGGCTGCAGCACACACAGGCTTAGGATCTGAAGTTTCCTTTACCCCTCCAACACTTCCTCTTCTAACTTCAGCCCCTGGCTCCAAGTTTCCAGGTGCTGACTGTATCAGAGCCAAAGATATCTGTGTCTTCAGACCCAGTTCTTGCTCTGAGTTTTTCGGTTCAGTCAGAACTGGAGATCTCCCAGAGCCAAATCTGTCCTGTCGGCTATGAGGGGGCTAGAGTCAACTCCTATACTTTTGGAGCCTTTTCTGTGCCTTGGGGCCTCAGCACAGATCACTTCAGTGCCAGCTTCAGCCTCGGGAAGTGACTTCTCAGAGCAGGGAGTGACCACGGTTATGAGGCAGTCTCTCAGTTCTGGGCTCCCTTTCCTCTTTGGGTGGGCCAGCTTTTGAGGCCATGGAGAATGCCTTGACTGCAGCAGTTAGCCAGTCAGCACATTACACTTCAGAGCAGATACTCTTGCCTTCCTTCTAGCCAGATATTCAACCAGTACCTCCACTGGGTCAGTGGGTGACAAAACCACAGGATTCCCAGATGGGAATTCCCTCTTCTTCTAACACCTCCCCAGATCACACCATTGAGGAGGCTCCTCAGAAGAAAAAGTGCAAGAGGAAGCACTTAGATTCCAAAGAGGAATCAGTCACAGAAAACACCAACTTTGATGAAGGGGAGGGATCCCCAAGATCACCTCCTGATGATGTCTCCTTTAGAGGGATCCTGGATATATTAAAACAGAGTGGTGACTAGAAGTCACAAAATCCCTCTCCTGAGGAGTCAGTGTACCTGCAGGCTTTTGGCATTCAACCATCTACCTCTTGGGTGACTCCACCCACTGATGAGCTCATTCAGTTGATCTCTCAGTGGGCATGGAAGGCCCCTGATACCATAGAACCTATTCCCAGAAGACCTGACAAAATTCTGTCCACCCCTGAAGACAAGCAGTTCTGGGCCAGGGGATTAGCCGTTGATGTTATGGTCATGGCGGCAGTCACAAAAAAAGGAAATGGCCAAGGAGAGGTCCTCTATCCATCCACCCAACAGAGAGTCTCAGGCGGGGTATAGCTTTGGGAAGTTGGTCTATGCTTCATCTACCTTTGCTTTAAGATCCTTGAATTTCTTGGCACACTGCACCAGACTTCAAAAGGATCTGGTCAAGGAGTTATCGGATACCCTCACAGGAACTGTTTCTCAATTGGCATGTAGTCGAAAGGCACTTTTCCAATAGTCAGAATGCCGAACCAGAAATAATTGACTACACTACAGTGAATGGGTAGTATAGGTTGATTATCTGAGTTCAGAATTATGAACGGAGATCGCAGTTCAGTGAGAAACAGGGAATTAACCTGTAGTGCAATCACAGAGTTGGTATATATAATTTATAGGGGGAGTGGGGGCACAACCCCTCACATAGAGGTGCAGGGGGGCTTGCCCCACCAGAAAAATAGTAAAATACATGTACCATTGACTGTGGAATGTCACAGTATGTTAGGCTGCATAGCATGAGTGACTGATGTCACCTCCTGCTATGTCAAATACATCAAACTATGGGTGTCGATGTATTCAGTTTTGACTTGGCTGCCTTTTTGACGGTACTGATTCAGCATTTTGGGTTGACATTGTGACCAGCTGACCAATGCAGTTTCATTAATTCAATAGTAAACCCTCTAGTTCCCTTAGCAGGATACCACACAAGAATACTACAGTGATTACTAGTGTCCAATGGTCAATGTTACATCAATCCATGTAGGACCTGATTTTGATCACCAATAATTGCAAAAAATGATTTAGCTTAGTGGGTGCATTCTAAAGACAATCTTCTATGCCGTCCGTTTGTCCCATCACAACTCCAAGCCATAGTGACTACGGACACCTCCCAGATGGGATGGGGGGCATTATCTGGGCAAGACTGTCCATAGCACTTGGTCGTTCACAGAGACCAACTTGAATATCAATGTTCTGGATCTGAGGGCAGTGCTTTTAAAGTTGCATGCCTTTCAGACTGCTCTTCCTTTCAAAAAAATTACGATTCAAACAGACAATAGGTCAGTGGTCTGGTACATCAACAAGCAGGGAGGAACCAAATCCTACCCCCTATGTCGAGAAGTTCTCATAGTGTGGCAATGGGCGATCACTTCCAACTGCTTTCTGATAGCAATGCACATTCTGGGGAATTCCAATGTGAAATTAGACAAACTAAGCAGGTGTATTCTTCTACCTCACGAGTGATCTCTCAATCCAAAGGTGACAGAAAAGATTTTTCATTAGTGGGGCTAGCCTGGTTGCAACCTATTTTCCTCTTCCCTAAACAACAAGTGCAGCAACTATTTTGAACTGATCCCCCCTCCAGGGTAGTCTGCGAGAGATGCTCTTCTACACACTTGACTCTCCAGACTGCTGTATGCCTTTCCCCCATTTCTCCTAATTCTGAAATTCCTACAGAAAGCAATCAGGCTGAAGAACAAAGTAATCCTCATTGTATCTTATTGGCTTCAACAGATATGGTTCTCCTTCCTTTGGCCCTATCCGATTCAACAACCTTGGATTCTGGACCTGGTTCCAGATCTTTTATTCTATCCAGGGGGACTACTTCATTCAAACATTGAGAACCTCAAGCTGAAAGCTTGGTTTCTCCAGTTCCATTAATAGCCAGACTTCCTTCATTTTCTTCCCCGTTATGCCATATTCTGTTGGCCTCGCATAAACCAGCTACACACAAGTTCTGTGCAAGTAAATGGACAACATTTTCCTTTTGGGCTCGTGACAAGAATGTTGATCCTTTTTCAGCACTCATTGATAAAATCCTAGAACTTTTAGCTTCACTTTTCGAAATAGGTGCTTCTCAATCTACCGTCAAAATTCAATTAGCAGCTATTTCTAATTTCCATAATGGTTTTGGAGAATTCTCCTTGGCTTCTCATTAACTATGTAAAGCCTTCTTAAAGGGAATACTTTTGCTAAAACCACCTTACAAAGATCCTAATCCACCTTATGATCTGAACTTAAGTGTTGCAAACCATTGTTCAATCTCCTTTTGAACTATCAGCTGAACGTGATCTAAAGTTTTTGTCCTGGAAAACTATATTCTTAGTGGCAATAATTTCTGCCAGAAAGATTTCAGAAATACAAGCCTTAACATGTAGATCTCCATATATGATTTTCCACAAAGACAGTGTGTCACTAAGAACCAATCCTTCCATTTTGCCTAAGGTAGTGTCAGAGACCAGTAACAATCAGACAATAAATTTACCAGTATTTGTTCCCAATTTTGCTAACAAATGTGAATACTGTTTACATTTATTAGATGTCCACAGGCAATTGCTCTTCTGTTTACACAGAACTGAGAATATAAGACAATCTGACCAACTATTTGTGATATTTTCACCTACAAGATTTGACCAACCAGTGAGTAAAGTGATGCTAGCCAGATGGCTCAAAGATTGCATTTCTTTTATCTATAATAAAAAGAAAATTAATTTGCCTATGCCTTTAAAGGCTTATGCTACAAGAGGAGTAGCTACTTCAGCAGTTTTTTCAGTCTAGAGCTTCTATGGATGACATTTGTGCAGCAACAACTTTGGCTACTCCTCACACCTTTATTACTCATTACAAATTGGAGTTGGTCTCCAGGGGAAGAACATCATTTGGTTCTATGGTGCTCAGGAATATCCTTCCTTAAGTCCATTCATGGCCTAAGGTAGCTAGGGACTCTGTCTCATATGTCAAGAATAAAATGAAAATTGACATCAGATAAATAAGTTATGTACTCACATAACGTTCCATCGGTATTGTCCATTTTCATTTATCCTTGATTCCCCAACCTCCTTCCCTCTGTCGTCAAGTTTTTTGGTGGTTCAGATAATGGACATATGCCACTTCTGTTATCATTATTATATCTTTCCAGATATGGACTCAGTAAAAGTTTTTGGGTTTCTATGACTCTGTCTATCTTTCTGCAAACCCGATCTGAGATAACAGGATAAGGAGCATTGTGGGTAAGGGTAAGGCTCAAGAGAGTTTTGGCTTCTAAGAGCAGTAGTAATGGCTGAGTCAGTTCCAATGCTCGGAACCAAACCCATATTTTGAGGATAAATGAAAATGGACAACACAGATGGAACGTTATGCTGAATACATAACTTCTTTTTTTAGTGTTGGTGCTTTTGAGGATCAAACACATAGTTCTCAGATTTTCAATAGGAACCCTTTGTTTGGTATGTTTTTTTTCTTCTTCATTAGGAGGTTTACTCAGATTTTTATGTTATTTATTTTTTGTTTATTTTTATTTAATTTTTTTTTCAGTTCCTTCCAAATTATGTATATGTTTTACTATATTGTTTCAAATTCCTTTTCTTTGAAATTTCTGTCACACTATTTAGACTTACATCGGGGAGTTTTGTGTATATTTATAGAGTATTTAGTCAGTAATTGTATGATATTTTTGTGATGGGTGCTGTCTGTAGTTGTTTTTATTGCCTTTTTTGTTGTGCAGGTGATGGTACTGGTTGTTATGTGTGGCTTTGTGTTGAATATAGTTTTGTAATACTTTAGATTTATTGATGTTACATTGTGTTTTTTATGTATGAAAATTTTTTTATCTGCTAGTGTGCATTTAAGGTTTTGTACATTTCATTTTAAATTCTCATGGATTCTCATTGAAGTACATGGGATATATACATATGTATGCAGCATATATTACTGTTAGTGTTTTCCTGCTATATTTACTTATTTATAGTATTTTTGCACATGCTGCAGTTTTTGAATATTTAGCTGTGTTTAATTTTGCTACTTTAGTGTGTATATTGATTTTGCATTGTAATGTATGAGTGTGTTTTCCATTTTTTCCCATTGTAATCTATGGGAATGTAGATCTGGCACAGTTCATTAAAATGATGAAATGAATGAGTACATATTTTGGAAGATATAATCAAAACTGTACATATTTTTTAATATTTGCAATTTTGTACTAGGTTTATGTTTTATTTCATCCTACTTATAAATATTTAAGATAAATGTGTATGTCTTTATATAGCTCCCTTTATACATACCTATCTCTGTATCTAATCTCTCTCTCTCTTTCTCTCTCTCTTTATATAATTGTAACAAAATAAAGAAATTTAAAAAGAGTGAACATAAAAAGTATGATCATTTTAGAGTGCATCTAAGATGATCAAAAAGAAGCGGGGAAAAAAAAAATATATATATATATATATATATATATATATATATATATATATATATGGGATTAAGCCCCACTGCTCCACCACACCCCATAATAATTATATGTACCAACTCTGAGATTGCATAACAGTGGGGTAAGTGCAAATTCCTTTACCACACTGCAGTGCAAGCTTATACAAAATTCTACTGGCAAAACCTCCCTTGAAAAGAACATTTGCTTTTTTTATATCACTAAAAAGTGTTTGATCATATGAGTGTTCACTGTTCTCAACAGCAATCATTCTATGTGTCTATGTATATATGCATGTATATATATATATATATATATATATATATATATATATATATATATGTATATATATATATATATATATATATATATATATATATATACATATATATATATATATATATATATATATATATATATAGAGAGAGAGAGACACACACACACACACACACACACACACACACACACACACACACACACACACACACACACATGGTTTACTTTCAAAATGCCACTGTGAAAAGCATATTCCCATACATAACATCAAAGGAAGAGCGAAAGTGAAAATATAAGTAAGGTCACAATGTCGAATCTGCTGAACTAATTCATCAGATTTGACATTATCGCCAAACAGAGCACATGATGTCTGTATAGGAAGCTCAGGGAAGTAAAACTCCTACACCTCCCATCACATGGGGGCTGTGCCCCCCCACACCCCCTGCTAGCTATATATTCCAACTCCAAGATCATCCTACAGTGAGGAAAGAGATGAATATCTCAAGCCACACTGTAGCGCGATCTCTGCGCAGTACTTTGAGTTCATATCAATGAATGCACTATCAGCGAATGCACAGTTGCATTTCCTGATATGAATTTCTA